>NC_133619.1:558149839-558449839 GCF_048593235.1 Sminthopsis crassicaudata
TTCTGCTTTATGATCTTGGTCAGTTTGGGTAAACTGTGTGGGCCTCAATTAGCTATCAAAAATGAGAGAATTGAACTATACGACCTCTAAAGTACCTTCTAACTAATATCTATTGTCCTTTGGAACCCCCTAAAATTCTAAAAGCCTTTGACATGGTACCAAAAGGAACAGTGTCAGGAGACATCTGAGGTTCTATTCAGTTCAGACTTAAGCCTCATATTTCCAGCTTAAAGAAGAAGGGGAGTTTAGCTTACCTGAAATTGGATAGAAAGCAATTTCCCTGCCTGGAATGTCTCCAGTTCTCAAGGAACTTGCTGGAATGAGCTTCAAAGTTTGAAGTGAGTGGTGACAAAAAAGCTTGCTGAGTCTGCTATGAATCATATCCCAGACCTTCAGGTCTGCGATAGCCCTGGCACAGGTACAGAAATAAACATTATTCTCAGTTCAGGTTGAGGATGAAACTGGACTGGGTCCCAGAATCTTTCTCAGATTCTCTCATTCACACACCTCCTTCTTCGGGATGCAGAAAAGTTGATGATTGTTCTATTATCAAAGAGAGGAGGATTGTATTAAATGCAAAATGATTATCCTCATTGCATCTTTATTTTGGAGTGGGGTTACTTTAGTATCTACATGATATAATGGAAGAATTTGTATTTGGAGGATCTGGATTCACATTTTAGCTCTTCCTTTTACTATGTACATAACACTGGGCAAACTGCTTAACCTTTGTGGACTTGAATTTTTTTATCTGTAAAATCAGGTGGTACTAGATGCCCCTATTAGCCTTGAATCTATGATTCTCAACTTATTTCCAGACTCAGGAATTAATGTGTTCATATTCCTTCCATCAATGTAAATTTATAGCCTTCTTTGATTTAAATTATAAGATTTCTTATCTGGGGCCTGTGAACTTATTTTTAATTTTTATTTTAATAACTATATTTCATTAGAATTTTTATTTGTAGTCATATGCATTTTATGTATTTAAAAACATAATTCCAAGAAGGGGTGTCTAGAAGTCATTATATTTCTGACTTAGAAGTCATTCTCCATGACATCCTTTCTGCTTTTCCATCTCAATTATCTGGTGTTGGCTCATCTTCTCCAGAGCCTATCTGAATTTAACTGGACTGGATGACACTGGATGAAGGTTTTTGTGGTGCTTGTTGTTTGCCAATAGATGGAAAAAGATTGTACTTTGCCAACTATTGCTTTTCAGAGCTCAAGGTTAAATCTACACCATTCTGAAATACCTGAGCAAAACTTAAATGGAGAGGATGGAGAAAAAAAATAATTTGCCCACTTGCAGGCCATTTCTTCACTGTTACCCTCCTTATTCATTAGTGCTGGTTCTGGAAATGACTTTTGGCAATTGCTAAAAATCAAATCCACCCACACTGGGTAAAGGCCTGTTATCACTGAGGCCATTTTAGTTGTGGGAGTTTCTTTGTCAAGAAAATTCCAGAAGGAATCACAAGAATCAGAAACAACTGGAAAACAAGAAAAAAATGAGCATTTTGCTTCTATCTTTCCTGAACTAAAACAATGATTTGTGGGGAATGGGGGTGGAACAGAGCAATTCCTGATGATATAGAAAGATAGGTATAGAAAAAAATTGAGATCTCTTCTCCTTTCTTCTGGAGTCAGAGAGAGTCTTGTGTTGGCAAAAGGGAGAGGTCACTCAATAAGATAAATGGACTTTATCCTTTGTGGTACTTTTTCTTTCTTTGACCTTGTTATTCAAAATTCTGAGAGAGGAGTAGCTGATGTGACTGGGAACCACATTAAAAGGCCTGGATATCATGACTAGTACTTCTGAGAAACTTCAGCATCATGAAAATGAAGCAATCAGGGCTAAGCCAATGTGTCTAAAAATACTTTTGAGTGAGAAGCAGAAGCTTGTAAATAATAGATTTAATATTTAATATGTGGATCAATAGTTTATTTCATATCCTAGGTAAAATTGGGCCTTGGGCACAGTGAAGTAAAATGATTTCTTGAAATATAGCTCTGAAAATCAGGCTTTGATATAGCTCATAGATATTCAAATGGAGCTACCTGACTATGCCTTTAAAACCTATTTTACCCAATCATTCTTTAGTATAAGATTATTTAGTTTCCAATTATTTTTTGGTCTATTTTCTCCTGGTTTTTTATTAAATGTAATTTTGATTGCATTGTGGTCTGAAAAGGATGCATGTACTATTTCTGCCTTACTGCATTTGATTTTGAGGTTTTTATGCCCTAGTATATGATCAATTTTTGTATAGGTTCCATGAACTGCTGAGAAGAAAGTATACTCCTTTCTGTCTCCATTTAGCTTTCACCAAAGATCTATCATATCAAACTTTTCTAGTATTCTATTTACCTCTTTGACTTCTTTCTTATTTATTTTGTGGTTTGATTTATCTAATTCTGAGAGTGTAAGGTTGAGATCTCCCACTATTATAGTTTTGCTGTCTATTTCTTCTTGTAGCTCTCTTAATTTCTCTTTTAAGAATTTAGATGCAGCACCACTTGGTGCATATATGTTTAATATTGATACTGCTTCATTATTGGTGCTACCCTTTAGCAGGATATAATGCCCTTCCTTATCTCTTTTAGTTAGATCAATTTTTGTTTTTGCTTGATCTGAGATGAGGATGGCTACCCCTGCTTTTTTTGGCTTTGCCTGAAGCATAGTAGATTCTGCTCTACCCTTTTACTTTTAGTTTGAATGTATCACCCTATTTCAGGTGTGTTTCCTGTAAACAACATATAGTAGGATTCTGACTTTTAATCCAGTCTGCTAACTGCTTCCTCTTTATGAGGCAGTTTGCCCCGTTCACATTTATGGTTAGAATGACTAATTCTATATTGCTTGCCATCCTATTAACCCCTGCTTATGCTTTTCCCCTTTCCTTCCCTCTTACCCCCCTACCCAGTATTAAACTTGTGAACACCACTTGCTTTTCACAGCCCTCCCTTTTTAGGATCCCTTTCCCACCTTAAAGTTCCTCCCCTTATTTTAGCCCTTTTTCTTATAATTTCTGTATTCCCTTCCCCTTAGCTTACTCCTTCCCTCTCACTTTTCAATGAAGTGGAAGAAGTTTCACCATAAATCGAATATGTCTATTGATACACACTATATTCATCTCCCTCCTTTCTTTTTCTCAGATATAATAGGTTACCTTTGCCTCTTCATGAGATGTAGTACCACCACTTTACACTGTTTTATGATATAATTTCCTTTCCACCTCTAGTTTCTAGGACAAATTATACATATGTTCTTTACATATTTTTTTGGCAGAAGTATAGTTCTCAAGATTTCTTTTTACCTTTTTAGAAATCTCTTGAGTTCTGAATTTGAAGATCAAACATTTTATGTAGGTCTGGTTTTTTCATCAAGAATAGGTGGAACTCATTTATTTCGTCAAATGTTCATCTTCTTCCCTGGAAAAGGATGCTCATTTTTGCTGAGTAAGTTATCCTTGGGTGCATACCAAGTTCCTTAGCCTTTTGGAATATCATGTTCCAGGCCCTTCATTCTTTTAATGTGGACGCTGCTAGATCCTGGGTTATCCTTATTGTGGCTCCTCCATATCTGAATTGCTTTTTTCTAGCAGCTTCCAATATTTTTTCCTTTGTCTGATGGTTCTTGAACTTGGCCACTATATTTCTTGGCGTTTTGATTTTAGGGTCCTTTTCAGTAGGTGATCGATGAATTTTTTCAATGTCTATTTTACCCTCTGTTTCCAAAACGTCTGGGCAGTTCTCTTTGATAATTTCCTCAAAAATAGTGTCCAAGCTCTTTTTTTCCTCACATTTTTTAGGGAGTCCGATTATTCTCAGATTGTCTCTCCTGGATCTGTTTTCCAGGTCTGTTGTCTTTCTAATAAGGTACTTGACATTCTTTTCAATTGTTTCATTTCTCTGTTTTTGCTTGACTACCTCTTGGTTTCTCCTTGAGTCGAGTCTAATTTTCAATGATGTATTTTCTTCACTCACTTTTTTATATCTTTTTGTAATTGTCCAATTGTGTCTTTCCATTTTATCCATTTTATTTTTTAGAGAGCTAATTTCTTTATATAGCTCACTAATCCTGTTTTCCTTGGAATTGTTTGCCTTTTCTAATTCACTAATTTTATTTCTCAATGATTTGATCTCTTTATCCACTCTGAATAACTTCTCCAGGCTCTCTTGCCAAGCTTCCCTTTCCTTTTCCCATTTCTCTTCTAGCTCTCTTGTGAGAGCCTTTTTGATTCCCTCTATGAGATTCTTTTGTATTGAGGAGCACCTCATATCACCCTTAGGAGATTCCTCTGGGGACAGTCTGTTTTTAGTCTTCTCAGTATTTGAAGTCTGCTCTCTCTCCATACAGAAGCTGTCAATGCTTAGAGCCCTTTTGAATTTTTTGTTCATTTTGTCAAGAGCGGAATTGAAGAAAACAAATTGGCAAGAGAAACAATTGGTCTGTTTTGGGGGGCACGGGGGCTGGATGGTGTTAATGGGCTTCCTCTACAGACAGGAGGGCAGCAGCAAGGCACTAACAAGACAGAGATGGCTGCGCTGCCTTTGCGCTCTGAGGCTCTGAGAACTCAGAGTCACTTCAGGTGGGGGTTGGGGGTGTGGCAGGGTTCTGAGAGACGCTGGCTTTCCAAGGTTTTAATCTTCACCTCCAGTGTTTACACCCTCTCAGCTGCTCCTGGCTTGCTGCCAAGACGGAATATCCACACTGGGGTAAAAGTCTTTTTGCAGAAACGGCAGAGATCGTACCCCTCCCCCCTCTGGTCTGATCTGTGTGAGCTGCCTGTCTTGCTCTGGCTTGCCTGCCCCGCTCTGGCTTGCCTGCCCTCAGTCTGCACCCAGTCTGTTATATCCTCCCCTGAGCAAACACAAACCTTCTCTGGTGAATTTCAAGGATGTTTTCTCTTGGTGATTATTTGTGGGTCTCTTTTCTGGTCAAGCATTAACTCTGAGGCTTGTCATGAAGTAAGTCCTGAGAGAAAACACAGAGCTCAAGCAGCTGTCTGCCTCCACCCTGCCATCTTGGCTGGAAGTCCCATGCCTTTAAAACCTAAATCTCTCTGGCTGTCACTTATTGGACAATAATAGGTCTCAGCCAAAGTCTCATTATTTGGGCTTTGATGGCTCAGAGTGAATGTAAATAGAAAATTTTTTCTGTTCTTGCCAAAAACTCTGAGGGTCTTCCCTTCCTAGATTAATTATTTCTGAATGCAAACTGATCCACTTTTGGCCTCCGTTCTTGCCTAGCCTTTATTCACTATAAGTGTTGTCTCAGACAAACTTAGACCAAGGAAAATTCTTAGCTTGAAAAGTCTTCCACTATACCTGGTGCCATTACCAGTCATCTTGACTTGTGGCTTGCCACTGGATTTTGGAAGAGAGAGTGAAGCTGATGTCTTTGGACAGCCCTGTTTCACTTAAATACAATTCACTTATAAGTCATGACATTGCCTTCATGATATCATTGTTTGTCTTCAAGAATAAAGGATGAACAACAACAACCACAGCCCTATCCTGGAAAACTATGAGTACCCTTGTTTATACCCTTAAATCCAAAGTCCTGTTTTCTTCCTTCTTTCACTTTCATCTTTTTTTTAAATCACTCATGTATCTATACTTGGAACATTCTTATGAATAAAGTCAATTCCCTTTCATTCATTCATTCATTTATTCTAGGCATGGGATTCAGCAAGTGAAAATGTCTAGTTTGAAGATGGAGATTTTTGTTTAAAGAATAAGTAGACCAACAGCACTAGATGGCAAAATACATCATGTAGAATATATGGTTTAAGAAGACTGGTGGCATGGGGGCAGGTAATGGAAAATTTTGAATGCCAAACAAGGAAACAACCAAGAAAGGCAGCAGGTTGTAACAGTTAATAGAGAATTGCTGTTGAAATCTGAGTAATCTGGTTTTGTTGCTGACTGATACATTTACTGTTCAACTCTGAGCTCATAATTTAACCCTTCTGGGCTTTACCTTTCTCATGTGTAAAACAGTAGGGTGAAGGTGAGGTAACCTTTGACATCTCTTCCAGCTCTATGATCCTATGACTAATGGATAGAAGTTGAAGTGAAAATAGATTTCAGCAAAATATAAGGATAATTTCCTTTTTATTAGTGGAGTTCTCAAATAGAATAGATTGCCATAGTAGATAATAAATTTATTTTCACTGAACAAGTTCAAATCAAACCTCTGTGATCATTTGTCAAGAATGTTATAAAAGGGATTCATCTATTGGTCATGGAATTGCACTAGATAATGTCTTTGTAATTCTCTAGGTCTAGGTCCCCTTTACTTCTGGAGAGTCCCTGGGACTTGGCAGCTTTCCTGGTACTTGGGGGATGGAAGGATCCTTCTGCTCCCAAGTTGAATCAACCCATTGTGAAGGGTCAATGTCTTGAATTCTCGGTTTGATTATAGCTTACATTTACTAAGGAATCCCCCAATGCTGAGTTTTGTGACTTTCATGTTGAAATAATTGTTTTATACCACTCTTTTACAAAATGTATTATCAATAGAAATTTAATATAAGTTAAAGAAAAATATTTCAACTAAATCTACAAAGGTTTTTACCAATACAACATTTGATGAAATCTTAGGAGATAATAACTGGCCAGCTTCTTTGCAGATCTCCCTCCTTTTTTCCTCAATATAAGTTTTTTGTCTTTGAATTAATGATCTCTAAGTTCTTACCCACCATAAGCAATATATGACTATGAATCAATGTCAAACAAGAATGAGTGAAGGCTACATTGGTTGTCTTTCTAAAGGATGATACAACTAGAGGAGAATAGAGAACAAGAATGATAATTAAAACATTGGAATGTTCATCTACATTGGCTTCATCATAAATATTTGTAACAGAGGTACACATTTTCATAATGTTAATGAAAACCACTATTGTTGTGATCCATTTTTCATTTGGAAGCAAGAATAGCTATCACCAACAATGTGAAACTCAATTATAAATGAATTGCTTTGTAATTATAAATTGACAAATCCAGTAATTATTGTAGCAGGACCACAGTAATTAGTTTAATATTCTAGAATCTTATCATACTTCCCAAAGAAAAACATCATCAAACCTATTCAGTCCCACAGACTTTGAGTCAAATGCTTTTCTGAAGATCTGTGTTGATTGTGACTTCTGATGTTGCAGTCAAACTTTCCCATACTATGCCAGTTGCCACGTCATCCTCCACAGCTAATGCCAGGAATTTCTTTTTTCAGGAATATGAGAAGATTGCATATTACAGGCAAGTCCTAGATAAAATAATTTGGTTGCTGAGTCAATGCTTTAGGAATTTAAAATAAATGTAAAGAAAGATAGCCTTTGCTAATAGCCTCTTCCAATGTTTCATTGTGGTTCAGAGATGATGCTGAATTCTTAAAGACTGTGTCAATGTTGGCATGTTCCACAAAGCCAGGGAGACTTAAAATACCATCCCAGAGGTGAATAAATGTATAGCACTTTTGGAGCCCTCTTCTCACATCCGGAGTTCCTATGGTAGCCCAAGATAAAAAATTAGTATGGACTGACATTCATAAAAACAAGTGTTCCATGAGCTCCTACCATAGTATATGCTTTTTCTCTAGCCAATTACAAGACAAACTAGTTAATAACAATTTCTAGTTTTGTACAACACAAGAAATATGGCTATGACTATTTTAGAATGTATATTTTTGGAGTGACTTTTTTTGCACTGTTTTATTGATATCTTTTGTTTTGAAAGCACCAACATTTCTGCATATATTCCTCTTTCTTCTTTAATACCAGTGATCTATCCCAAATAGCAAATTATTTAAAAGAAAAATTCCACAAAACAACTGCTTATCAAATGAGTCCAAAATTATATGAATATTCTACATCCATAGTTCCCTACCTTTTCAAAGAAGGTAGGTAACTATATTTTCTTATCTTTTCTCTGAGATCAAGCATGGTCAGTATCATAAACATGTAGTTTCTTTCTTTCTTTTTTTTTTTTTTGTTCTTTCCATTTACATCATTATAATCATTGTTTTCCTACTTTGGCTTTGGGTCATATGTTTCCTCATATTTATCTAAATTCTCTATTTCTTATAGTTTCTTATAATATTCATTTCTTATAATGTAATGTTATTTTATTACTTTTGCCTTTCACATTTAATTGAGCTATGGGAATTTCCAATCAAAGGTTTACTTTGTTACCAGTAAAAAATGCTGCTACAAAAATTGCATTGTTTTTTTTTTTACATTTAAGAAATTTTTACTTGCAGCATCAAAATACTGATAAATTTTCAGAAGTATTTCATTTTCTCCACTAACCCAGAAGCAAACACCATGATTCCCTCCCACCACCACATTTTTAAACATATTGTTTGGTGAAATTACAAGCAAAAGTATGAGGAAGGCAGGATATGCAAAGAGTTTGGTCAGTATATAAAGGACATGGCCATAGCTTCTTTTTTTTTAATTTAGAATTTTTTTCCACAGTATATATGCATGAGTAATTTTTTTATAATATTATCCCTTGTATTCATTTTTCCAAATTATCCTCCCCCTCCTTCTACTCCCCCCCCCATGACAGGCAATCCCATACATTTTACATATGTTACAATATAACCCAGATACAATATATGTGTGTAAATACCATTTTCTTGTTGCACATTTAAGTATTAGATTCCGAAGGTATAAGTAACCTGGGCAGACAGACAGTAGTGCTAACAATTTACATTCATTTCCCAGTGTTCCTTCTCTGGGTGTAGTTATTTCTGTCCATCATTGATCAACTGGAAGTGAGTTGGATCTTCTTTATGTTGAAGATATCCACTTCCATCAGAATACATTTTCATACAACATTGAAGTGTACAACGATCTTCTGGTTCTATTCATTTCACTCAGCATCAGTTGATGTAAGTCTCTCCAAGCCTCTCTATATTCCTCCTGCTGGTCATTTCTTACAGAGCAATAATATTCCATAACCTTCATATACCATAATTTACCCAACTATTCTCGAATGGATGGACATCTATTCATCTTCCAGTTTCTAGCCACTACGAAAAGAGCTGCCACAAACATTTTGGCACATACAGGTCCCTTTCCGCTCTTTAGTATTTCTTTGGGATATAAGCCCAATAACAGCAATGTTGGGTCAAAGAGTATGCACAGTTTGATAACTTTTTGGGCATAGTTCCAAATTGCTCTCTAGAATGGTTGGATTCTTTCACAGCTCCAACAATAATGCATCAGTGTCCCAGTTTTCCCACATCCCCTCCAACATTCATCATTATTTGTTCCTGTCATCTTAGCCAATCTGACAGGTGTGTAGTGGTATCTCAGAGTTGTCTTAATTTGCATTTCTCTGATCAGTAGTGATTTGGAACACTCTTTCATATGAATGGATATAGTTTCAATTTCATCATCTGAGAATTGTCTGTTCATATTCTTTGACCATTTATCAATTGGAGAATGGTTTGATTTCTTATAAATTAGGTTCAGTTCTCAATATATTTTGGAAATGAGACCTTTATCAGAACCTTTAACTTTAAAAAATATTTTCCCAATTTGTTACTTCCCTTCTAATCTTGTTTGCATTAGTATTGTTTGTACAGAAACTTTTTAGTTTGATGTAATCAAAATCTTCTATTTAGTGATCAATAATGATCTCTAGTTCTCCTCTGGTCATAAATTCCTTCCTCCTCCACAGGTCTGAGAGGTAGATTATCCTCTGTTCCTCTAATCTATTTATGATCTCATTCTTTATGCCTAAATCATGGACCCATTTTGATCTTATCTTGGTATATGGTGTTAAGTGTGGATTCATATCTAATTTCTGCCATACTAATTTTCAGTTTTCCCAACAGTTTTTTCCAAATAATGAATTTTTATCCCTAATGTTGGTATCTTTGGGTTTGTCAAAGATTAGATTGCTATAGATGTACCCTTTTTTGTCCTTTGTATCTAATCTGTTCCACTGATCTACCGGTCTATTTCTTAGCCAATACCAAATGGTTTTGGTGACTGCTGCTATATAATACAGCTTTAGATCAGGTACACCTAGACCACCTTCCTCTGACTTTCAAAAATTGCATTGTTAATGGGTCCTTTCTATAATTGACCTCCCTGCCTTAATAGTGGGATTTGCAACTCAAAGGATGTGAAATTTTAGGTACTTTCTCAACATGATTGCAAATTTCTTTCCAGAATGATTGGATCAATTTATATAAGTGTGTTAGCAAGAACCTCTTTTTTTTTTTTTTTTTTTTTTCTTCTGTCTTTGACCTTCCTAAGGCATATGATCAGTACTGGCTTCTTTGGATAAAGGTTATCATTTAATGATTCCAAATTGTTTCCTAGAATGGTTGAAATAATTCACTGTCCTACAGCATTTCTAACTATGACATTTTTATTTTTATCATCTTTTTAGGCCTCATTTTTAAAAAACACTATATTTGCAAAAAACATCATACTTATTTCCTTTTAAGGAAAGTTCCTATAAGAATAATTTGATTCATAGAATATTTCTTGGGTACAGAGAGATGGTTGTTGCTAAGATTTTATCAAAGAAATTACATTTTATTAATACAGTTTCCAAATCTATATCATTGTGAAGAAATGCTGAAAAGTTGTCTGGAAGCCAAAAAAAAAAAATGGGTTCATTTATCCTAGTTACTTCTATACTGGGCAATATAGAAATAGAGCTAAAAAGCTAATAGGTTAAAAACAGTAGATCTAGTGGCATAGAATTTATGTATTTATTATTATTATTATTTTTTTTTTTGCTGAGGAGATTGGGATTAAGTGACTTGTCAAGGATCACACAGTTAGGAAGTATTAAGTGTCTGAGTTCATATTTGAACTTAGGTCCTCCTGACTTCAAGGCTGGTACTCTATATACTGAGCCACCTAGCTGCCCGAATCTATGTATTTTTAAAGAAAGATTCTTATACATCAAGGGCTTCAAGTGGAAGCAGTATGTACGTCACTGGAAAAAGAATCAATCTTGAAGTAAAAGAGTATACATTTGAGTTCCAGTTCTAGAATTTATCACTTATGAGACCCTGGACAAGCAAGTCACTTAATGACTCTGTCCATAGTTTTCACATCTATAATTAAAAATAATGGTAATAATTGTATAACTTGTCTTAAGGAAAGTGCTTTATAAACTTTAAAATTCTCAAGAAACAGATATTATTATTATTAGAGAAAAGTAGCTCAGGAATGGGGTATTGTTTTCACTTCAATCCTGGCTCACCCCATGACTCCCAAGATTACTTCTCTTCCTTTTTCTCCAGTGGCTTCCTAACAACATCAATTTCTCCATTACAATGGCTTCCTACTCTAATTGATGAATTCCTCCCTATAAGCTTCATTTGAGGAAACACCACTATCACCATACTCATTTCAACTCCAGATTGGTTCATGACTTCCTGGACTACTTTTCCATCTGTCTTAATTGCAATTCATCCATTCCAACATCCTCTTTCTTTTTAAAATGTGATATCTTCTCCTATTGGTATACAGGCCCACTTAGGGTAGAAACTGTCTTTTTTTTGGCTTATATTTGTATTTCCAATACTTAGCATGGTGTCTGGAACATAACAATTACTTAATTAAAGTTTATCTATCTTTTCTTATATTAGTCAGGTTCTCAGATAACATCAGTTTTAGAGATATGAAGGAAGTATGTGGCTTATATCTTCCTCAGTCTCCTCAACTTTAAAATGGGGGGAATTATGGGGTACCTTATGGGTTTTTGTATCAAATAAGATAATATTTATAAAGAATTTAATGCAATGTTGA
The DNA here is from genome assembly GCF_048593235.1 of Sminthopsis crassicaudata. Taxonomy (NCBI): domain Eukaryota; kingdom Metazoa; phylum Chordata; class Mammalia; order Dasyuromorphia; family Dasyuridae; genus Sminthopsis; species Sminthopsis crassicaudata. The sequence continues at coordinate 558,161,635 of NC_133619.1, forward strand.
CACACAACAGGTTCTTAATAAATACTCGTTTCCTTTGGGGAAAAAGTGAAAGATTTTGGGAGGGAAAAGATTTTACTTTATATTTGTTTTAATTTATTATTTCCCTTCAAAAAACAACAACAAAAATAATGAAAACCCCAACCAAACAGCCAATAAAATAAACAAACTGGAAATAAAGTAATGCTAACTGACTGGGGAATAACGGAAGACATTTTGTCATATGAATGCAATAAAATATCTTTGCATATAAGGCAACGTAAATATGAAAAATTTAGAAATAGATTGACGTAAACAAAGAAGAAAGCCACGTGTAAAATGACTACAATAATGTGAAGAACTGTAGCACAAAATAATATGAGAACTTAGATCGGGGCATTATCTTGGCTACAAAGAAAGATGCTGAGCCCCATCTTTCTCCTTTGGGTAGAGAGGGACTACATTCTAATAAAGATATATATCTTTCCCAGTGATTTTCCCTATTTGAGACAAGAACTAAACTATGCCTTTAAGTTTCATCTTAATAAGTTTGGCATCAGGCATATAAATTGTCAAATAAGAAAATAAGTTAATAAATCAGTGAATGAGTAAATGATTATGTAAATATACAAATATTTAAAAATGTTTTTCTTCTGTCTGTCAAAGCATTTCTATCCCCAAATATAATACCATGATCTTTTGAATAAGTAAAATCATCCAAAGGAATAAACATAAGATTTGTAGTCAGAGGACTTTGGTTCAACTCTCATCTCTGTCGCATTACCTATATGACTTTGGGCAGGCCACTTAATCTTTATGGGCTTCTGTTTCCTCATCTATAAAACAAGAGACTTGGAACAGATAGCCTTCAAGGTCCTTCCTGGCCTGTATTTTTTCCTAACTGATAATTTATTTTATTTCTGTAAGAAGAAACAGAAAAAATAGTTATATATTAATAATTTCTTTTTCTTTTTTTTTTTTATTATTTTTGTATTCATTTTTCCAAATTACCCCCCCTCCCTCTATTCCCTCCCCCCGATGACAGGCAATCCCATACATTTTACATGTGTTATTAATAATTTCTTAAGACTTTAAAATACTCAGTAAACATTCTATTAGTGGTGTTTCTAAAAGAGTGTTTAACTGGAAAAAAGGCATAGATAAATACAGCTAAAATCTATAGTCCTGGTAGTTGTTGAAATGTCAGTCATGTCAGATAAATGGTTACTGCAGATTTGCTCAAGCCCTTATGGTTTTGGAAAAGGCAATTTACTTCACATGAATACTTTATTCCCAAGATGGTGTTTGTCTAGAGTGGGTTTGACATAACATCAGGCCAAGAGGGACTAATTCCATGTTTAGTATATCCAACATTGTTAACAAACTGTTTTTTTTGTTTGTTTGTTTGTTTGTTTTTAACCATTAAAGACAATTGAGCCATTGCACCTGAATTATAATACCACAGTCCTACACATGGTTAGAAAGGAGATAGAAATGGCTCTAAAGAGAAATAAGAGCAGAAAAGCAGCTAGATTAAAGCTACAGAGAAGAGATTCATGCTGGATGAAATACAGTTGTGGGAGTGTTGTGTTACTGATATTCAAGATATTTTAAGAAAATGAGAATATAAGAAAGGCATGGGAAAAAATCCTCATTAATCCTAAAAAAGACAATTGAGAGAACAGCAATTACTATCTCTATGCCTACTTTCCCATCTATACAAAATATTTGAATTGAGGACATTTTTGAGGGGTATAAATAGGACAAATAGACCATATAGTTGCCATTTCACAATTGACTGGAAGATGTAGAGACTAAAATCTTTTTATCTTTGTTTTTTGTTGAAAAAGCATTTGATTCAATAGAGAAAAATGCCCAAGAGGTTCTCTTTCAAAGTATTGTCCATCTTTTGAGGGACCATCAAAGCAATGAGATCAAGATCTATTTGAGTAATGAACCTCTTTAGTAAATGAGATTTGAGTTTAGGTCTGTAGAAGCAGAAAGTGTGATTATTAGGTAATATGAGTCTTTAAATTATAGGACTGTGAATTAGTGGGTTGCCAATATAATAAGAGCAATTGTATGCGGCATTGGTTTTAAGTTGTAAGACAGTTGGAGACATTGTTCAGGTGTGGATTATGAAGGACTTTGGATTGCCTCCTCAAGCAAACCTCCATTTAGGTAAATAAGAAATAAGAGTGCATTGTGGCAGGTGCTTCTTGCAGAATTTGATAGGTGAGGTTGAGAAACCTTGAGCCCCTATTAATTGGGTAAGTCAATAATTTTTGGGAGACCATGATGATGAAGTCCTGGCAAATATAAATATTTGTTTGACATAGTTCTAATGCATTGTAGTTTATAAATGGGAAAAGAAATTTGGATGGAGTGTGTGTGTGTGTGTGTGTGTGTGTGTGTGAGAGAGAGAGAGAGAGAGAGAGAGAGAGAAAGAGAGAGAGAGAGAGAAAGAGAGAGACAGAGACAGAGAGAGAGACAGAGACAGAGAGAGACAGAGAGACAGAGACAGAGACAGAGAGAGAGACAGAGACAGAGACAGACAGAGAGACAGAGAGAGACAGAGAGAGAGAGACTGAAACAGAGAGAGAGACAGAGAGAGAGACAGAGAGAGAGACAGAGAGACTGAAACAGAGAGAGAGAGAGACAGAGAGACAGAAACAGAGAGAGAGACAGAGAGTGAAAGGGAGAAACAGAGAGGCAGAGAGAGACAGAGATGGAGACTGTCAGAGACAAACACAGACAAACATTGACAGAGAGTGGAATTAGGAGAAAATTTACAGATTTATCTATGCCAGTTTGCTCAATTATAGATGAAGAAATTAGGTAAAATAGAGACATGAATTTCCTGCACTCTGGGTTACACAGGCAATAAAAAGTAGAGCTTAGATTCAAGCGTAGCTTTTCTGACTTCAGGCAAAAGACTGTCTGCCATGGTACCAATTTTTTCTCCCTACAATACAACATCACAGGCTCATAGATTTAAAGCTAGTAGGCACCTTGAGGACTATTGAGTCCAGTCTCCTTGGAGATTCTTTTATCCTAATGGCTCCTAGGTCAGAGGTTAGCTCTTTGTTCTGAAGTGAGCTTGGCCCTTGCAGGTGAAAATAATGGGATAGCTGCCTTGCTAGAGACTTTGTGAAGGCCCTCAGAAAGACGAGAAATGATCTCTCATTTGGCCAAGAACATCAGATTGTTGTTATTCATTGCAGGACCTGGTTAGAATTGTTGCAATATGTTCTCATGCTTAATTGATTTGCATAAGATATGCATTGTTTATTTGACTATATGGTTGGCATTATGAATGTGTTTATTTTTAGATATTGCTCTTTCTGTGTTCCTGGGAACTCTGAAATTGAAAGTTTTCTGAATTCAAGGCGGGCACAAGAAAGGCTTAATGACTTATTGAGGAACCTCAAATTGAGCAGTAAGCAGATAAACACAGCATGTGGGGCTCCAAGATAGAAAGCAGGGTGTTTGGGCACATTGTCTAAATGCAGTCACTTTAATAAAATCTGGTATTTCAAATTTAATAATGAAAATACATTTTTAGATTGAAAAATCAAAGTTGGGAGGGAAGAGCCTAATCTCCATCTGTTTCAAGAACAGGACTAATTTTTGATTGGTCCAATCTTACTGATCTTTTGGTACATACTTGTTTTCATATTCCCCCCCCCCTCACCTTTGATTGTAAACTACTTGAGGACAGGGACTGTCTTAATATCCCCAGGCTTAGAATAATATCTGGTCCATAGTATGTGCTTAGTAAGTGCTTATTGACTGACTTGATACTTCAAGTAGAGATATCAAATATAAGAATTTGAGGCCTTTTAGAGTAATGAATTTCCTCACAGTTAGAGCTCTTAGAGTGAGAAGCGAGACAGGCTGGATGTTTTAGATTTGGAATCAGGAAGATCCCGAGTTCAAATTCTACCTCAGATACTTAGTAGCTTGATCAAATTACATAATAGCCTTTGTTTGCCTCAATTTCCTTAATTGCAAAGTGTGAATTATAATAGCACCTCACCCAGAGATGATGTGAAGATCAAATGAGAAGATTTGTAGTGTTTATAGTACATTGTCTGATACATAGGAAGGAAGCTATCTAAATGCTAGTTATTATTAACTATTATTATTAATTTATCACAAATGATTAAAAGGGATTCTTATCAAAATGTGGGTAGGATGAGGTGACTCTAAAGTCCCTCCTACCTCTCATAATCCTGTTATTTTATGGCGTAGATTAAATGTCATCATTTGTATGAAATCTTTCCTGAGTTTTCCAGTTGGAAATAATCTTTCATTGCTCAGAACTTCAATAAAAATCACAATTTTCAGCTCGTTAGTGTAGTGGAGAAACTGCTGGCCTTAGTGTCAAGAACACCTGAATTTCAATACTGCTTCAGACAAAGTTCTGGAACCACTAAAAATATAAGGATAGAGTGCTAGGTGGAATAATGGGAAAAATACTAGACTTGGAGACAGGAAATTCTGAGTTCAAATCCTTCCTTATATACTTACTAGTTGTGTTATCCTGGGCAAATCCATTAATCTCAGATTGCCCCAATTTTCTCAATTGTAAAGCAGGTACAATATCTACTTTTCAGAGTTGCTGTGAGGATCAAATGAGATAGTGATTAGAAAGTTGTTAGCATAGTATCTGACACATAGTATTTTATAAATGTCTACTCCTTTCCCTTCCCTACCACTATTTCCCCTTAGCTTCATCTGTAAAGTAGGAATAAGAATATCTCCTAGGGTTATCGTGAGATTCACTTGAGAATCTATATGATATGCTTTGCAAAACATAAAGGGTTCAGTATTAGCCACTATTATTAATTATTAATATCTTATTAATATGATTATTATAAAAAGTGCTGTGTTATTTTTATTGTCATGTTCTAAATTTGTAAGCACTTAGTCTCCTTCAAAGCCTCCCTGAATAGCTCTGTGAAATAGATCTCATAGGAACCATTATTCCCATTTTATTGATGAGAAAATTGAAACTCTCAAAGATGACTCACCCTTATCATATAATTAGCAAATATTAGAGATGGAATTTAAATATAGGTTTTCCAGATTCCAAGCCTAGAACATTTTCTATTATGTCAAATGGCATAAATTACACAATAACAGCACTGATTATGCTTTTCATATATATTAATCTTGTTATATTTTGTATGCTAGTTATTTATTTATCTGTCACATTCTCTTTCCACTCCAATTTGACTGTAAATTTCTTATAGGCTAGAATTATGTTCTATTTTATTTTTGAGTTTCTCCTAATTCTTGCAGGGTTTTGCTGGCAATATTCAGATGGCCACTTTTGAGTTGATTGACCCAGGCAGTGACCATTTTCTTGATGGCAGTATGCCTAAAAAAGGCTCTGGTTTTAATATGACTAGGTCTCTTGAGAGTTGAATTTGCAAACTGAAGTAAAATTAAGTAACATCAGTAAGGAACATCACAGAGAACAGATAATGAACCTTGTAAATTATTTGTCAAGTAAGAATTAGGTTGATGGCCTCTGTTGAGTTAGCAATCAATGTTTAGGAACAAAGTCTTGGGAGGTAATTGGGATAATTCTTTTCAAGTTGTTCCTAAGGTTAGCCTATACTTTTAAAGACTTATTATGCATTTCATGAGCCATCTCTTTATACTTGACTCATTTTCCTGTCCTTCTTGATCTATCTCAACTCTCCTTTTCTCTCATCCTCACACATGGCATTCTCTATCTTCTGCCTTCAGGCCTTTGCATCATTAGCCATCCCCCGTTCTGGAGTGCTCTCTTTCCTCAGCATAGATTACACAGTCCTTTGGAGCAGATATGATTTCTTTCTTTTTTTTTTTTTTCTTTTTTATTTACATCACTTAGTACAGTGCCTGACATCGAGGCTCCTTATAAATATTTGTTGATTGGTCAATATTAGATGCTTGAAAAGAAATACCAAATTTATAAAAACAATTTGCTTTTGAGTTTTGTGGAAGGAAAGGGACTAAAATCCCATTAGACAGTAAGCTTGTCTTACCCAGATAAAGTAGAGATGGGACAATGATCCCCTTCTTCTAAACTGAAGTACTGAATCTTGAATAGGAATTAATCTCAGTTTCAGACATCCTACTTTTCATCTGCTCTAAGAAACATAAATGTGGCAGAATAAATTAGATACCAATAATGCAGAATTTGCCCTTTTCATATGCAGAACTAGATGGCTACGTGGGCAGATTTCTTGCTTCTCAGTTCAGATTAAGAGAAGTATCTTCCTGCTTTGCAACTGAAGAGCCCTTGAAGGAAGAGGAGGAGGGAGGTATCTTTCTCCTTATCACTTCAGAAATCAATTAGTTGATAAGTAGTTTTCTTAGCAGCTTTCAAAGTGTTTCAGTCTTTATAGAGAGAAGATCATTATCTGGGACTCATCTTTGTCATTAAATATTTACCTAGCCATTTGTCTTTTAAAGTATTTATTTAAAGTATTATATATATATGTATATATATATATACACATACATACATACATACATACATACATACATACATACATACACATTTATTTACCAAAGGTATTTCTCAAACTCAGGCTCAGAGTGTCATTGCATTAATTTAATAGAGGGATAGAACATCAAGATTTAAATGACAATCAACAAAAGTCAAATCCATAAATACTAAGTTCCTACTTTGTACAGAGTAATGTATTGGGAGTTGTTGAATTCATAGTTTACCTAAAACTAGGCTCCTATCCTTATGAATTTTATATCTACTTCCTATATGATACACATACAGAGATTACTGTCTTTCCTATATGATATATATATATATACATATATATATATATATATATACATATATATATATATATATATATACAGATTGCTGTTGTTAAAAATAATGCATGATCAGTTCATTAATGAGGTATATACAAAACACTACTGTGACATGGGAATGGGGCAAGATATTTGCTTGGAATAAGGTAAGATTTCCTGGAATAGGTGGAACTTGAGTTAAGCTTCAGAGAATAGGATTCAACAGGTAATGTAAGAGGAAGGCATTTTAGGTATAGGGAATAGCTCAAAAAGAGATGCATACATATTATGCCATGAAACCAATTGCCTATTAATAGAGTAATTAAGCTCTATTTATATAAATTAAGTGTAAACAGTAAAAGGTCAGGAAATTGAATGTAGGCTCAACCAATGAGATTCAAATAAAGCTGGATCTATATCCAACTTTCATGATTTGCTTGCTCTCATACTTGGATTCAAAAATATAAACTTCAAAGGTTCAAGATGGGGGATGAGACCTCTTGGCAACAGTTCATCTCAAAAAGAGCTCGATGTTTAATGCATTATAAATTCAATATAAACCAAAACTAAACAAAAAAAAAACCTAATGTGATTTTTAGAGTGCTTTAAAAGGGGCCAAAATATACAAATCTGGTAAAGTGATAATCCTGATGAATTGGTTTCTACCCTAAACTAGCCTTCATCATATGCTCCCCCATTCCCTCAAAGCTCTAGTACATAACAGTGCTATCATGAAGTTGGTTTCATATTTCCCTTCCATATCAGGTAGTTTAGTCACATGGTGATGTTGAGTCTGGAAGACAACTTCTAGCACTGGTTATTTAGCAGGCTTCTGAGTCTGTTTATATTGATTGTGTTTAGGAATATTGGAGAGAGTTGGGACTACATCAGTAAGAATGAATTAGATGCCCCAACTTCCAAGAATGTGGCTATGTTGGACCCACATGCCCCAGTACGATGTGAGCACAATAAGGAAGGCTGAGTATGGCATTTATCCTATAGACAAGAAAGTGACAACAGTTACCAAATACCCTCTTCAGAATTAGCTTCTCATCTTTTGAGTCTGTTGTATCATCCTCTAAATAGTAGGCAAAGCTTTTAGAGAAAATGTTTATAAACTAGTATAGCAGAGATGACTATTTTTAGGATGGAGGGCAAGTGAATCAATCAGTTAAGGTATCATTGTGGCAGAGCAAGTGAAGCTCTGGGGACCCTGGATTATGGGTGGCTTATAGATTGTGTCAGGCTTAGGTTTCCATCATGTTATATGTATATTCCGGGGATAATCTAATGTTGGACTATACTATACACTGTTGGATATTTCAAGGCAAAAAGGCACAGAAAACGTTCAGATATTTGGTAAATGATGAGACTAAATCAAAAGGTCAGAGACAGCAGTGACCTTAATAAAACATTCTGAACCTTTTGTGATATACTATGTCTGCATGGGAATTCATGATTTGTTCAGTCAGATGTTTGGAGCCCAATAAACAACAGCCATCATTTGCACTAAGAAAGGCAAGAGACCAGAGCCGGAGGAAGTGTTTGGGTTAAGATTAATCCCCTACCCAGAGAATGCTTTTTTTTTTTTTTTTTTTCTACTTTTCTTTGCCTCTAGAGGGAAGAGCTATGAGTAATGGATAGAAATTGCACAAAGGCAAAATTTAGGCTGGATGTAAGGAAAAACTATCTTTAAAGAAACAGAGACAGAGAGAGAGAAAGAGAGAGAGAAACAGAGACAGAGAGAGAGAGAGAAAGAGAGAGAGAGACAGAGACAGAGACAGAGAGACAGAGAGATACAGAGAGACAGAGAGAGAGAGAGGGGGGGGGAGAGAGAGAGAGAGAGAGAGAGAGAGAGAGAGAGAGAGAGAGAGAGAGAGAGAGAGAGAGAGAGAGAGAGAGAATTGATAACTATTTTGGAGAGAAAGCTTGTTCAGGCATTGACTTGATTGAATCAATTTTGAGGTGTTATCTGAGTGAAGGCATCTGTGCATCTGAAGTTCTAAATGTTATAAAGTTATTTCTCCTATTAAGCTCAAATTTGCTTCTCACCATTCCTAGATCTCTTGATCAATCAGAGAAAAAGCAAACCTTTTATAAGACAATCTTTCAAATGCATGAAAATAGATGTCATGTTTATGGGAAATTTTCTCTTCTTCAAATTAGCCATCAATTTTCCTTCAATTTTCCAGACCAAAGGGCCTTTCCCTGGCCACCACTTGAGCTTTTGTATGTTGTTTCTTCTATTAAGTAAGTTATTCCTTGAGGATTGGGAGTATATTTACTTTTGTATTTGTATCTTCAGCACTTAGTATAGTGCTTAGCATAATAACTACCTTTTCATTGACTCCTTTTCATATAATATGGCCATCAGACCCTTCATTATCTTGCTCAACATTTAAAGATCTTCCATAAAATCATTTAGAAACAGATCTCTGCAAGTCACATTTTGACTTTGAAAACTACAAACTAATATTATCCATGTTACATTATTTTATTTTTAGATATTTCCAAGTTATATTTTAATATTTTTTTGGCAAAACTGGAGTTTTAGTAGTCTGAATTAGACAGCACTACATTTAGAACTTGACCATGCCTCTTAAAGTGTATTATCTCTATTACATCTTTCATATATATATGAAAAATATAATTAGAGGTATTACATATATATTATATACATAATATATATGTACATATATATATATACACACACATGCACATATGTGTTTGGTCAGTGAGAAGTTAAATAATTATGGGGCAATCCTGTTTAAAATACCAGCTACCTTGCCATATAAATCATTTCTTTTGCTACTGCTGCTAGAGGGTGACCCTGAAATAGAAAAAAAAAAATAATTGCCTCCTTGATCTCTTAGATTCAAACTTTTCTGAGAAAACTAGGACAGGTGACAAGTTCTTCCTAGAGAAGTTTCCCCATTTATAAAATGGGAATATTAGTAACATTTACTTTTTAGGCTTGCTGTGAAGATCAGGGGAGACAACATTTCTTTGAAAAAATCTTACATTGTCATATAAATGCATGTTATTGTTGTACAGTCATTTTCAGTCATTTCTGAATCTTCATGACCTCATTTGGGGAATTCTTGGCAAAGATGTTGAAGTGATTTGCCATTTCCTCCTCCAGTTCACTTCAGAGATGAGGAAACTGAGGCAAAAAGGTTAAGTGATTTGCCCAGGGACATACAACTAGTATCTGGGGTTGGATTTTAATTGGGATATTTTTGAATCTAGGGTTAATATCCTATCTACCTCGCCATTTAGCTCCCAAGGCTTTGCATAGAAGCTTAGTCATTGAGGAGAGGCAAAATAACATTTCTGGCATGGTACACAGTTGATACAAAGCAGTGCCCAAAGATGGAATATCATGAACAGGAAATAGTAAATAACCTGCTTGGCTGGCACATATTTGAGCCTACATTAAAGAACCTATGATGGCTTAGCCTGAATACAAGAAGCTTTAATTATTGTCTATGTGTATTAAAGATTGTCCTGTAAAATAGAGATCAGATTTGTTCTGTTTGGTCCTAGAGAAAAGAATGAAGAACAATAGCAAATTTAGGTTAGAAAAAGCTTCTTCATGATTGGGGCTGCTCAAAGGGAAAAGAATCTATATGTAGCAATGTAGCAGCCCTTTTATGTGGTGGCAAAAAATTAAAAATTAAGGGGATGTACATGAATTGATTAATGACTGAACAAGTTGTGTTGTATGTGAGGGAATAGTACCGTGCTATAAGAAATCATGAGCAGACAGATTTTAGAAAATCTGGACAGACTTACACGAAGTGATGTAAAGTGAAATGACCAGAAACAGAAAACAATGCACAAAGTAACAACATTATATGATGATTGACTATGATAGATTTAGCTCCTGGTAATACAAGAATGCAAGAAAATTCCAAAGGATTTATGATGAAAAATATTATCTAGATGGAGAGAAAGAACTGATGGAATCTGAATGTAGACCAAAGCATATTATTTTCATTGTGTGTGTGTGTGTGTGTGTGTGTGTACATGAGTATGTTTTCCTTTGTTCTGTTTCTTCTTGTGCAACATCACCTATATGGAAATGCATTTTACATAATTGCACATGTATGACCTATATCAGATTACTTACTGTTTTAGTGGAGGAGAGGCTTAGAAAGAGAGATGGAATTTGGAACTCGATTTTTTAAAAAAATGAATTAAAATTATCTTTACATGCAATTGGAAAAATAAAATACTACTAAAAATTAAGGCTGCTCTTAGAAAAAACTGCCTCTTTGGTAAATAAGCCCTGTTTAACTCGACAGGGTTAGGTAGAACCTGGATGATCAGGGTTTGAGAATACCAGAAAGGATTCATTAGGGAATTGTATTACATGACATCTAAGATTATCCTTAGACCTGGTTTAGCTCTACTTTCATCTATGAAATATGCACATGTTGTATTACCTATTAGAATATAGACTTTGTGAAAGCAGAGATTGCTTCATTTTTTTGGCCTTTGTACCTAACATAGAGAAAATACTTAAGTGCTCATTGATGAACAATTTCTATGGTTTTTAGTTAAGATAATTTTCTCAGCTACTTTCTTCCATCTTTTTCTTTAATAAGAGGTAAATAGGCAACTAAATAGTGCAGTAGATAGAATTCAGGGCTTCCTGAGTTCATCTGGCTTCAGATACTTACTAGTTTTGGATCTAGGCAAGTCACTTATCCCTATTTGCCTCAGTTTCCTCATTTGTAAAATGAGCTTGAAAAGGAAACGGCAGATCACTCTAGTATTTTTGCCAAGAAAACCCCAAATGGGGATATTTTTAAGATATGAAAAATAATAAACAATAACAACCAAAGTTTTGTCCTAAGTGCTAAATAAGTGAGGATAGATACACGCTGCTCATTTTCTCAAAAACTTCTTCTTTTAATGGAGAAGATCTATTAAACCTTCTTTCTCTTATTTTATGAAAATATCAATTTGTAACAGATAATATCAATGTAAGCTCATTGCTTCACTCTATCACAGAATTATAATCAGTCACAAAATTGTGTGAAGGAGAAGACATGTGAAGATAAATCTGCTATTGGATCTTTGCCTTGTTCTCACCATATAACATTTCCTCTACCAACTTTGGAGTTTTCAAAACCACTGAGGAAATCAACTCCCAAATACAGTGAGACAGTGCTCAGAATCACCTTGGTATTTTTTTTCAAATGGGCTCATGATGAGTAATGGCAACATTTAGGATTGTTTTGGAAAGCAACATCCTGCCATGTTGACATCCTGCAACTAGGCTGACATTCCCTCTCCTATTATCCCCTGATTTTCAATTATGAACTCTAGAAGGATGATGCACTAGCTTCTGTCCTCTTGCCAACATAAAATAGAGCTCAGGAAGGACTTTACAATTAAGTTAAAGCAAAGCTTTAATTTTTTTGCCCAACAAATCCAAAACCTAAGGGCTGCAAAAATCCCAGCAATAATGTTCTTTTCTCTGGGCCTCTACTAGTTGGGAAGAGTTGGATCATTTTGACAAGGTCTGGGCTAAACCTTACCTTTCCTTAGCAAAGGCTTTTTTCCTTGACAGTGCAAATGAAAAAAGTAAACAGGATGTCAGGGAGAATGTGAACAAAGCTGGATTTAAAACCCAGATGGTTTTCAAGTGCTCTTGAAGTCATGAAATCCATTGCTGTAATTTTAAAAAAACACCAAAAAAAAAAAAAAACAAACTCAACAACTGAACTTTGAACATAGAGCAGACCAAAAAAATCACTTAATTTTGCAGATAAGGAAATCCATTTTCAAAAAGGTCCAGGTATCCTCTTAAGTCTTAGAGCTGAAAGAGAAGCTCAAAGCTTAATCTCCTAATTTTACAGATGAGTAAATAGATCATAGAAATAAAGTGATTTGCCCAGGATCACACAGGTCCTAGATCTGAATCAGTTTTCATAATTAAGTTTAGTTTGTTTTCCTGAAATGATTTGGCCATTCTAACCAGAACTACATCCTGTGACTCACAAATACCATCCCCCTGCTTTTATTATTACTACATCAAGCTACCTCTTCTTATCTGTTCATTGAAACTGCTATACTCCTATTTAGTGGAACTTTCTTGATCTATGGTTAAGTTATTAAAATTACATTTTCTACCTATTTTTTACAGTGAACTATTGGATTGGAACATTTCCCATGGAGTCTGGCATGAACTTGACAGATTTCTCACTAGATGTGTTTTTGTCTATGTACTCTAGAAATCCATCTATTGGTTCATGAGACCTCTTCACTCTGGAATATCTTTTGCTAGCTTTCTTCTTTCAATGGTGAGTTCTTCCTCCAGCTTCCATTTTTTGAGAGGAGCCCAGGCCAATTAAATTTTATTTTCCTTTTGGCTTTCCTTTTGACATTCTAAGCTTTGCTAACATGCTTCAACTATCATCTCCCTCTGTTATCCTGAAATAACCCACCTCTGTGCAGATTCTTCTCCTACTATTGACAAGTCCCTCAATTTTAGAAGGAGCCCAGGCTGGCCAGACTGAATTTCTTTCTTGGTTCTACTTCTCACTTTCCCTGGACTTTGATATTATGCTCTTTCCTTCTCTCTCTTTTTCACCTCCCTTTTGTATATAGTTTTCTGTCCTTAGAATTTAAATTCTTTGAAGGTAGGGATTATTTTCCTTAATGCTTGCTTTTGTGTCCCTATCACCTAGTACATAGTATGTACTTAATTAATGCTTGCTGCCCTGCTTCTCCTTTATTAATCACATTTTACTAGAAATGGTCTTAGAACATCCCTAGTTCCTTAGGAAGTGCTCCAGTCCAACCTCCTCCTGACCTAATTCATATATATATGTTTGAGATTTAGTATAGTGAGATTGAGGCAGTATTGAGACAGTCTTTGAAAGAATGATAAACAAAAAAATTAAACCTACTCTGCACTCAAGAAGTTTGCATTCTATAAGGGAAGATGTAGACAGAGAATATGTATATTTATAATGTAATGTAATATATATGATGTGTGTTAATGTGTAATATAATATACGTATGTATGTAAACATATCATACATAATATAATATGTAATTAATTAATTTTTCAATTCAATGAAAATTAACTAATTAAATAATATAATATACAATAAATTACAGATAATTTGGGAGGAGAAAAATAGGTAGCTGGGGAGGGGAGTCATCAAAAAAAGGCCTTAGTTAGGGAGATATTTTAGCTGAGCTTTGAAAGATACTAGGTATTCCAGGAGTCAGAAGGGAGGATAGAAGACATCCCAATAGAAGAGACAATCTGTATAAAGACACATAGATGGGTGAGAGATAGAATGTTACATGTTATGAAGTTTGGTTAGGCCACAGATATGTAAAGAGCAATAATGTTACCTAAGCTTGGTAAAGGGTGGGGGCTGAAGTTGGCTTGTGAGAACTTAGGCAACTCTTCTAATAAGACTCAGTTTATCCCATCTAAAGAATCAGGATTTCTTAAGCTTTACAGCCATCTTTGTCATGATTTTTTAAAAGAAGAATCATTGGATTTAGATTTGTAGAGGATTTTAGAGATCATCTTGTCTAATCTCTTCATTGGAGAGATGAAGTCAGTCGAGGTACCCATGGTCACCTGAAGTGTGTGACAGAATCACAAGTAGAATCCAGGTTTTTTTTTTAAATTTAGGACTCTATCCATTCTGTCACTACTTGAATAGTCCTTGGGTTTCAAAAACCAAAATTCTTAATTCCAGACTCAAATTTATTGGCTTGTTAGGAATTCATGTTGTTTTTCTACTGATTTTCAAAGGCAGGTAGGATGGGGAAATAACCTTTCTGGGAGCTGTGTGTTTTTGTTAGCTAATTAGTCTGTAAAGAATATTTAAATTATGAGGAGGAGACAGTAATGCCAAATTTATCATCTTCCTTTAAGACAGTATTTAAATGTTGCTAAATTTCTGAGCCCAAATCCGAACTGAACTCCAAGAGCATAAATTATTGTGACTCTCTGAGAAGGCTTGAAACCTTCAACTGCTTTAAATTGTTTTTCTTTCCAAAAGCCTGAGCCATCTCAATGTAGTAAAAGTTTATTCTTTTGACAAGCCCTTAATTAAATACTCAGCTTGGCTGTAGCATCATGAAATTTTTAGTTTTTCACAAGCTTACAGTATGCAGGGAAAATGTATTCAGTTTCTAGACTTTAAAGGACTTGGTAAATTCCCATATTGGAACTGAAAGGAGAGAAGAAGGCTCACAAAATAAGATGGTGGGTTTTCAAAGTCTTAGCTACTTCATTAGTTAGCCTAATTCTGATCCAGAGCACAATGAAGAGATCTGAGTTGTAGTCCAAGTTTGCCATGAATTGACTGCCTGACTTTGAGTAAATAATTTCCTTTGATCTAGTATTTATTTATTTCCTATGCAAATGAAGTGGTTGGAATATTTGATCTCTAATATCACAGCTAGCTTGATAGCTGTGATTCTAACTAGACATTGTAACAAGTTAACTTCATAGTCTGATGGAAGCAGATTGAATTGTCCAGGAACATTTGTAGAAATACAAAGTGCATAAATGACTTCTGACTATGCCCCTACTTACTCTTACTTAGAAGAAACATTCTAACCGTGGGCAAGCCAGTTTGGATCCTAGCCCTTAACTAGGAAAGGATATTTCCTTCTACATAGCTTCCAGAACTATCCTGTACTTAGATGCTGAGGGGGAAAAACAAACAATCAGATTCAAGGAAATATAAAGGACAAACATAAGTGAAAGAATAGGATTGAATCTGTCATGTAGTCTTTAACAGAATGAACACACTTAGAAATAGTTGACAGTCACATATAGCTGAAGTGGAAAAAAAACATCTCTCCCTCATTGTTTGCCCCTTTTCTCCAGGCTCTAGATACTTGACTGAATGCTGATATTAAAAAATTCAAGTCTTCTACCTTGCTTGCCCATCTAGCTTTCACCTGTTCAGTTTCTCCAGAGGCAGAGGATTTTGCAGTAAACTAGAAATAATATTGGATTTGGAGTCAAAGATCTGAATTTAAATCCAAATTCTGTGATATATTACATGAATGAACTTGGGCACCATAGATCCTTTCTCAAAATAGTGATTTAAAACTCATAAAAATAAATACATAGAATGACAAAGGACATCAACAATACTGAAAAAAAAAACAGTTATCACAATATTAAAAAAACAAAGCAAGTCAACAGATGCCAGATTAAGAATACTTGAGAAATTTATAACTTGACAGTCTACCCAACAAGTAGTAATTCAGGCTCTTCAATCAGATCTCCATGTCATTGGGAACCTATGAGCCCCTGAAGAAACTTTATCTACCTTTGGATCCAATTTTTAGGATTTTTTTTTTACACAAGGCCTGAATTTACGTCTCTGCTAATATCACCTTGATTCTGACTTCTAAGTGTTCTAAAAATATTGAGTCCTGTACTACAACAATCATGTATAGAAATTCCTAGAATCTGCAATAGGAAAAAAAGTGACTTTCTCCCCAAACAAGGTGTGGGGAATCCCTCACCTTTCTTTGTTTCATTTTGTTCCATTTTGCCTTTAGTATAATGGTTTTATGGATTTGAATTCCTTAGTTCTACATCAGGCATATGTCAAATGTTTGTGTCTCTATTAAATGTTGGAACCTTTTTTTCACAGTCTCCTCAACTGATGCATTTCACAGTCTCCTCAATTGAAAACAGTTTCCTCTATGACACATTTGAGGAGCTCCACTGATTAATCTTGTCAGGGTAGTGTTGTTCATAGACCTCACTCAGAAACATTATGTGATTGTCTTTGACAGTAAAGAAGATGCTTTTGTGAAGCCATCTTCTGTAACTTTAGAGATAGAAGTGAGATTCAGAGACCTAAGTAATGGAGGATGAGTTAATCTAAAATCTGATTATTGGTGTTCCATGGTAATGAACATCTCAGCCTGTTATATGAATAAATAAGGATGTCATAGAACTAGGAAATAAGGGAGGAACTCCACCCTACTGCTCCGTTCTCCATTCCCCACTTCCTTTAATTATATCCCAGTAAATTTGTAGGGAAATCTTACTTCAGAATTTTCATCATTGTGGCTACTTAGATTAGTGGAAGTTTTTGTGATCTTGTTCCATTGCTTGGAAGATACTGCAACATAGCTCATATATGTGGATCAACTTCATGACAGGATATATTCTTCCTTCCCTTGTAGTAATTGATTAAAATTCTTGGTAGCACATACTACATTTCAGGTCCTGTTCTAAGCACTAGAGATGAAAAGAAAGGTGAAAAAAATCAGTTCCTGCTTATAAGGGGCTCATAGTCTAATGGCGAGACAAGTAAGCAGCTATGTAAATATAGAACATATCTATGAATTTATGTCTTCATTTATGTCCATGTCTATATGTCTGTATCTCCATTAAAAATGTATTGGAGCCAGTTTGATTAACTTCATGGGAGATAATTATTAATTTACAGGGTGATCAGTTATATTTTAGAAATTAGGCAGGGGAGATTCTGGGAAGATGGTAGAATAGGAAAATTCTAAGCTGTCTAGATTTTCCCCACAAACAAAATAAAATTTGGCCTCAGGGTGAACATAGATTAGTGAAAAACAAATAAGATTTGGGGCAGGACAAGGGTCTTCCCTGGAAAAACTGAGAAGACCCAAAAAGGTTTAAGTCGTGTAAGCATCTCCAAGCTATCTCCAATGTTACAGCAAGTGCAGAGCCCTGGGGCTAGCTGGGTTTGACTAGAGCCTCAGCCCAAACTACAAGAAAATTCATCTCCAGAACAATGTGCGGAGTCTGGGGTCTGAGTTTGGGAAGACTGAGGGAATCTTTGCTGATTAGGAATGCCAGGCCCATCTGTGCTGCAGAGATAGGGCACTGTGTGAGAAGGAAGTAGCACACTTGGTGAGTGCAGAAGCAATTCGGCAGGAAGGAACAATGCTGGCTGCAGCCACTTGCAAGAGAGGGGAGATTTTGGTTTGGGGTTTCAAGTCAGAGGGGAGAGCTGAAGTGAATCCAGAGGAACCACTCCCCAACCCCACCCTAGGATTTGAAGTGCTTATACTAATAGTTCTCCTTTTAAAAAAAAGAGCAGACAAAGAAGGACCCAACCATAGAAACTTGCCATGGGAATAAGGATGGGTTCATCTTCAGAAGAAGACACTGAAATAAAAATAAATCCTTCCTTACCCCAAAGAATAGTCAAATGGCTATCTGCCCAGAAAGAATTTATAAAACTCAAAAAATATTTAAAAAACCAAATGAGAGAGAATGAGAAAAAATGAAAAAAAATTACGTAAAACGAGATTATGAAAAGAAAGTCAACCAACTAGAGAAGGAGATTCAGAGTCTTAAAGATGAAAATAGTTCTTTGAAAATTAGAATTGAGCAAGGGGAAGCCAAGTGAAGCTAAACCAAGGAATAATAAAACAAAATATAAAGAATGAAAAAATAGAATAGAATGAGAAATAGAAAAGCAACAGATCTGAAGAATAGATCAAGAACAAAAAACATAAGAATAATTGGAGTACCTGAAAGCCATGACCAAAAAAGAATGTCAACACAATAAGAAATAATCAAAGAAAATTGTCCTGAAGTGATAGAACAGAGGGGAAAGTAAAAATAGAAAAAAAAATTCACTGGTCACCACCTCAAAGAGACCCTACAAGGAAAACACATAGGAATGTTACTGCAAAATTTTGAAACCCATAGATCAGAGAAAAAAATTTTACAAGAAAGAAACAAACCAAGAAAGAAACAAAAATTTTTACAAGAAAGAAAGAAACAATTCAAATTTGTTGGAGCTACAATTAGAATTATACAGGTTTTATTAGTAGCTGCAATAAAAGACTATAAGTCTTAGAATGATATATATCAATAATTGAAAGAATTAGGCCTATGGCCAAAAATATCATATCCAGCAAAAGTAATATTGAATGAAAAAATGAACATTCTATTAATTTGCAGATTTTTAGGATTTTGTCTCAACCAAACCTAAACGTAGCAGAAAATTTAACATAAAAAATACCACCATCAAAAATTAATTTCAAGAGACTCAACCAGAACAAACTGTTTTATACGTGGAAGTATAAGCCATATTTTAAAGATTGACATCAGTAATTGAGTAGTTCAAAAGAAAAATTAGGGCAGAGTTGAGTGTGATCTAACTCTGAAAAGTAAAACTGTCTAGGAAAAGGAAAAATAGTAATTATGCTATACAAATGAGGTGCAGAGGAAGAACTGACATAGAGGCATTACATGAAGCAGGGGAAGTCAGATAGTTCTGAAAAATCTACTCACATTGGGAATGGGCTAAATAGGTAACAATACATACATATACACATATATAAATAATATATATACACACATATTCACAATATGAAAGATATAGTGTTCTCCAAAATCTATAAAAAATAAGGGGAATAGGATAAGATGGGGTACAGAAGCATGTTTAGATTTTTGGGAATGGGATAAAGAGAGAGGAAGGGAAAGTGTGGGGAGAGGGTAAATAGTATCAAAGCAAGGTAAGGATTACAACTAAAGTAGAAGAGTTAGCAGGGATAAGAAATAAAAGCTGTACACAAACACAATATTAAAATTTATTAGGAAAAAAAGTAGTGGTAGTAGTTATTGATCTCAAACAAAGTTAAACTTAAAAATTGAATTAATGAGAGAGATCTACTTTATATGACTTGCATAGTAAATCATATTACTAATTTATTAATTAAGCCATATTAATAAGTAATTAATAAGTAAACGATATTAATGCTGTTCTAAATGGATGTCTATATCTCTGTAAATGTGTATGTGTATTTATATATGTATGTTTATATTTTGTGTATATGTATGAATATAAGTATATGTATGTATAAATAGAGATACATGTATCTCTGTTAACTGTAGTCTGCTGGCTGAAGTGGGGAGGGGATGAAAGGGGAAAAAAAGAATAAAGTAGAAAGTTCACAGAAGAAAAAACCTATAAGGAAGCAAAGAAAAGATGAACAGTCATGAATATAATATCTTCTCTTGTTATATATGCTTTTTTGAAATGGAAATTTTTTGTTACATATTTTGAATTATTCCTGATGTTCTAATAGGCACATGACAATGTTTTGGGGTATTTTTTTCTTTTTCTGTTTTTTTTTCTATTTTGTTTTTTGTTCTAATTTTATATTTAGTTTTAAATAAATAAATATAAAAAATGAAATTAGCCAATATAAAAATCAAGTCTAGATTTATTGTTTTGTTGATTGTCTAGTCTTAAGACAGTAATGAAAAAATGTAAATAACTCAAATTAGACTTAGAAGTGGTACATATATTTATTTAAGCATTTACTAGCATATGTAAATTGGAGATGATCACAGAGATATGACACTAGCATTTAAGACTGAAAAAGGGTTCTTGAAGAAGGCAGGAGACTGAAACAAAAGACATCTGGAAAGATAGGCGAGGGTGGTAGGAATTCTTGCTTGTTTTAGTCAGTATGGTCCAGTTGAAAGAGCATGTACTTGTTCTTGGAGTGGTAAGTCATATCTTTACTCAGTATGTAATCTTGGATCCCTGATCCTCAGTTTTTTTTTAAATCTATAATATGAGAACTTAGCCTACTAATTGGTGGGCCAATAAAGAAGCTTCCAAAGTGATATGTATGCAATTATAATTATAAAGGATTTTGCAGATGGAATTTATTGCTATTATTATCTTTGACAAACTTGTGAAATGCTTGACTGTGTTGCTGGAATGAAGAGGGATGGAACATGAAGCTCTAAAAAGTAGGAGATTGTGGTCTTCATTCCTTCACATGTCTGAGCATTCAGTCCTTTCAAATTACTTTTGTGCTTTGAAGATGGCAGGGAATTATAAGAACATCAGGAAAATAATAAAGTTGGGATGAGAGAATTTTCAGAGATAAAAATCTGCCATTGATTTCAAGTGTTACTTCTTTAAAGGCTTTGCAGAAAGGATGGAATGACAGGATATGATTACTGTGCTCTTTTGCCTCTGTAGATACTGAGCAATTAACTCTGCTTTATGCTTATTTGATTTTAATGTCAGGTTATGCCTTTAGATGAATATAATACTTATTTCCCTAAGAAAAGTCATTAACACTATTTCCTGCTTCATCAGAATGGGACAAAAACTTTGGCTACAGAACAGAAAAACAGTTTGATTAAAAGTGATGAAAAAAAAAAGAAAAAAAATATGCAATCATGTCTCTAAATCATGGAATAGCTGGACATTGCAGTGCCTTGAAATAGATATAGAGAATCAAGGGAGTATCATCATTATCATCATCATCATCATCATCATCATCATCATCATCATCATTATCATCAATATCAACAAACAAGCATTTATTAAGAACCTGCTAAGGAAAGATTTATTACAGACCAGCTAATCTAGTCCTCTGGCAAATGAATTAATCTTTTTGAAACATTGGAGACCAATGATTGTCCAGTCAATCAGTTAATAAGAATGAATTAAGTAGCTGTTCTGTATCAGGCACAATTTCATGGACATAAATGCAAATCCTTGACCTAAACTCAGGTTTAATATCTCTAGTGATAGACAACTCTACCTCATCAGATAACCCATTTAATTTTCAGATGACTATAATTGATTGATGCTTTTCCTTCAATTGAGCTGAAATTTTTCTCCATGGGACTCTCACCCTTTGGCCTTTCTTCCCATAAAAGTTCATCCTATAAAAAGTAAAATTCTTCTTTTATGCCATAACCCTTTAAGTATTTGAAGACAGCTCTTTTGTCCCTGCCAAGTCTTTTCTCCTTCAGGCTAAATGTACCTAGTTCTTCCAATGAACAGCTTCATATATGATGTTATTTCGTTTCTCCTCACCATAAAAGTTATTGTCTTTTAGAGGTACTCCAGCTGTCAGTATCCTTCTTAAAATGTGTCCACAAATAAACAAAATACTGTAGAACTGTTAGAGAACAAGGAAACTATTACCTCTAAGGCCCTAGGCACTATATTTCTATTAGTGTGAGCCCAAGACTTTCTCTTTCTAGTAGCAATGTGTGACTGTGTGAGTTGGCCTATAAAGTTGAACTCTATGGAACTGATATTTTCAAATGGTATTAGAGAAAACTTTTGATTTTCTTGGACGGCAAGGAAATTATATCAATCAGTACTTATGGAAATTAATTCAAGCTATTCATTGGAAGGAAAAATACTTGGGTCATACAATGAGAAGACAGGACTCATTGGAAAAGACCCTGAAGTTTGAAAGATCTTGAGAAGGGAATGGCAGAGCATGAGATGGCTAAGTAGTTCATGGAAACAATGAACACAAACTTGCACAAACTTGGAAAGATAGTGAAGTATAAAAGGCCTGATGTTTATGGTCCATGGGATCACAAAGCCTGGGATATATGATTGAAGGGCTGAACAACAACATTTCATTTTGACTTATTATTATCAAGAAAAGAAATCTCAATACACCTCAGTCCAATTCAAGGATTATTTATTAAGCACCATTGAGCTAGATTTTGGGGACACAAAGAAAATCAGTCTGACCTTCAAAGAGTTGATGTTTTATGGAAGGGGTGCAATATGTATGCAAACAATTAATTTTAAAGTCTATATGAAGTTCTACAAAAGGATTTTTGAGAAGCAGAGTGTTAGTGCCTGGGAAAATGGATGGGCGTGTTAGGATAAAGGTTAGAAAAGTACTCATGTAAGAGATGATCCTTGAGAAGTAAGTGAAGAAAGAATGCTCTCCAGAGTTGGAGGATCACTTGGGAGGATGACTCTGTATAAAGATATGGAATTAGAAAAAATAAAAAATAAAACAAAACAAAACAAAACAAATGTCTGTCACACACGGGGAAAAGTTAGCAGGCTAATTTAAATAGTGGGGAAAATATAGGAATGGGACAAAATCTAAAATAAGCTTATAAAGGAAGTGGGAATCAGATTGTGATGGAGTAGATGTGATAGGCTAAGGATTTTGTATTTTCTTCCACAAGTAACAGGGAATCAATCCCCAAGAGAGAGATTTTTGAAGTTGAAAGGAATAAGATTAATACAAGTTATAACTGAAAGCAACAAGATGAATCTAACAAAAGTATAGTTAGATTGACTATCTAATCAGAGAAAGTTTTTAAATGTATTTATGCTTGAATTAGTTTTATGTGGGTTTCTTTTATAGAGACAGAATCTCTGAAATCATATGTTCCTTGTAAGCTGTCCTTAAATGGAGCCAATAGGAACATTAACAGCTATGGAGATCTCATAAAGAAGGAATCAGAAGAAATCCTAGGATCACAAATGTAGAGGCGGAAAGGACCTCTAACTCTTTTATTTTAGAGAAGAAGCTAAGTGTTAGAGGAATTAAGTAATTTGCTTGTTCAAGGTCACAGGGGACTAAGCATCAGAAGCTGAAGAGAGATATGGGTCCATCATGAAGCTAGATCAAAATTCTTGACTCTATATATGTGTGTATGTATAAATATGAATATATATATATATGTGCATATATATATATTCCATGTAGTTGCAGTAATATTCATATATTATTAAAAGACATTGAGTAATTCTTTAATGCATGAATTCATATATAGAAGAATTATACAAGATGAGAATTCATGGATGGACTGTGATTTTCACCAATTGAGCAAACTTGCCCATTAATAATATCACATAAAAATGAAAATACTGAAGCAGAGCAATGTATGTTGGTGTCAACTTTTTGCTTGACTGTAAACTACATGAATCCTGGAATCTTGATGATAGAAGTAGTAAGAGAGTGCTGAGCTTTCCTTACTTAGTTCAAGTCACCAAGAATGGAAAAACACACATTCTAAGATACTGAAAGAACTGGGCGTTTTATCATCCAGTCAATGACTGATCTTTGAAAGATCTTAGGGACAGAGAAAAGTGTCACAGGAATGGGGAAAATGCCCTGATTATCTAAAAAGAGAAGACCATAGCCTGACTGTCCGATATGATCTAGTAAGTTTTGACTTAAATTCTTGACAAAGTTTTAGAGCATATAAGAAAATTATGTTTTGTGACCCCTTAAAAAGGGAAAAGGTGATTTTGAAAAGTCATCAAGAATATTTAATGGCTCATCAGCTTCACTTATGTTTCAACAAAGTTATTAGATAATTTTATTAGAAGAATGCTTATGTGTTTTCCCTAAAACATTTAGCAATGTTGCTCATACTATTTTCATTGACAAGATAAAGAGATATAGGTTGTATGCTAGTTTGGGTAGATAAATTCAGAACTAATTGAATAACTGGACTCCCCAAAGTAATTGCTAATAAATTAGCCTTATCTTGGAGTTAGGTCTTCAGTGAATAGATCCAGAAATTCTTGTTCTTATGTTGTCCAAAACAGGCTTTTAAAAAAAGGAGCTAAACTGCTTATTTTACAAATGAGAAAACTGAGTATTAGAAAGTTAAGTGACTTGCTCAAAATCATAAAAGTACATGACAGACTCAGAGTTTGAATTCAAGTTGTATGATTCCAAATTTTGCTTTCTCTAACATCTCTTCTCCCAACTCATAAAGATGGAAAACTGGACAAGATAACTGACATTGCATTCAAAGTTAAGACCCCCAAAATAAATTTGGAGGCTAAAATATTTGGTTGAATCAAATAAGATGCAATTTAATAGACAAATAAGATGCAATAGAAAAATCATACTTTTAGTTGGCTATGTTTTAAAGATAGCTAGCCCTGAAGGATGGATGAGAGAGCAAATGAAATACATGGAATACATTAATAATTCATAATTACAGATTCAATGAGTCTGAGAGTTGGAAGCAAGCAGATAATTGAGCCCATAATAACTGAGAAAGAATTTCTACTACAACATACTTCCAAATTGGCTATAAAATCTCTACTTGAAAATCTGCATTAAAGGAAAACTTACTGTTTCTGTGGTAGTACTTGTGGAATTGACTTTTTGATGGCTCTAATTATTAGGAAAATAGTTCCTGAAATCAAACTAAAATTTCTATATTTGCAAATTTCCACCAACTATTCCTGATTTAAGGGCCATAGAAAAATAATTCATCTTCATAAGAAAACCTTTCAGATATTGGGATACAGTGATCATTTATCATACACACAGGATATTACTCCTTCTAATAGTAATATCATTCTTTTCTCCAACCTTCCTTTTGAAGGACCTCATCTAAAATGGTCTCATAAGAACTTTCACTAATTTGATAATGTTTCTCTGCATACTTTCTATACTTATTAAAATTTTTACCTGAAACTGATGCACAGAACTGAACACAATGCCCCAGGTATGGCCTAATTAGGATACAGTATAGTGGCCCTTGAATCATCTTATTCCGGAGTGTTTTTGGCTTTATTAGTGCCCTCCTAAAATAATTTTAGCTTATTTTGTCTTCCATATTGAATTATTGACCAATATTGAGTTTGCAGTACACATTAAATTCCTTGATGTTTTTCAGATTAACTATTGACTTACCCTTCTAGTTACTTAGGGAATTGATCTTTTTTAACCCAAGTATAAGATTTTATTTTTATCCTTATAAAATTTCATTTTATTTGAGTTAGTTATTGTTCTAGCATGTTGAGATCTTTTTGGATTCTAAGTCTATCAACCATAGTGTCAGTTCTCCAGTTTAATTTAGTATTATTTGTAAATTTGATGAGTGTGCCTTTATCTAAAGCCATTAATAAGAAATGTTGGACAAACAGACATCCCTGGGCATGTCTCTAGAGGTTATCTGCTAAGTTGACATCAAACAACTAATGATAACTCTTTGAGTCCAGCTATTCAGTTTGTTATGAATTTAATTGCACAATTCTCTGGAAATGCATGTCTATTTTTACCAAAAAATTGTGTGAGATAATTTACTAAATGAATTATTGAAATCCACGTAAATTAAAGTGCAGCATTCCTTCTGCTGTCTCAGTATGACAATCCTATTAAAAAGGAAATAAGGCTATAAGGGTATTACTTGTTCTTGATGAAGTCATGCTGGCTCTTGTTAATCCCTATTTGTCTATTCTTTAAATATCTATTTAATAATCAGTTCTAAAATTTTGTCAGGAATTTAAGCTCATTATCCTTTAGTCTGTAGGTGATTTCCTTCTCCTTTATTAAAAATCAGGATTATATTTGCCCTTCTCCACTCCTGGGGTATCTTTTTTACTCTGTATGGCCTTTAAAATATCACTGACATTCTCTAAGCAGTCACATTCACTAGTTCTTTCAGGACCCAAGGATGCAGTTCAACTGAGCTACGTGACTTACATTCAGGAAAGATATCTAGGTGGTTTCTTCTGACTTCTTATAGTTGCCTTGGATATCAAGTCCCTATTCACTATCTTTATGCTGTCTTTTCCCATTCAAAGGTCATTCTCCTTGGCAGAGTAAATAGAAGTTAAATAAGATAAGCTAAAGCAGAGACTCAGATGCGTGGAAAGAAAAAACTAGGCCCTGCAATGGTTCTGCTATGTGAAACAGGCCTTTAGAAAATAAAAAGATTTTTTTCATCTTTTACCAAATAAGTCTCGGCCCATAATTATTCCCTCCTTGCATCTTATTTAAGGCTCTGAGGTTGGAAGCATATCAAGCTTAGTCTATAACAAGGCAGTGGCATTGAAATATTTGACTTACAAACCTATCTTGGGGGGTTTGAAAAATGAGTGAGTTATTTAAAAAAATTCCTTTTGTAATGGTTGAAATCCCAGAGTTCATTTATATTCATTTCTGAAGACAGAGCCCAAGGCTCAAGGGATTGGAATAAAACTGACAAGGCACTGAAGATGAACTTAAGCCAATGTTATTGACTTTAGCTGGACTAATCTAACCTGGATCACTAACAGAGACAAGATTTTAACAATTGATTTTTCAAACCCAAAGAGACTTCTTACATTTCTTGTTTTCATTTCTCAGTGATTGCTTTATTTTTAAGATAGTATATAGCAACTTTCCATTGTGAGA
Organism: Sminthopsis crassicaudata; assembly: GCF_048593235.1. NCBI lineage: Eukaryota > Metazoa > Chordata > Mammalia > Dasyuromorphia > Dasyuridae > Sminthopsis > Sminthopsis crassicaudata. Next base: position 558,188,374 of record NC_133619.1, read on the forward strand.
TCCTTTTAGTTTTTTTTTTTTGGGGGGTGGGGTGGGGGGGTGGAGGTGAGGTATCACACATGAGAAAAAGAGGTAACAGGTGGATAGAATATTGGCCCTGAAATCCAAAGGATCTGAGTTCAAGTTCAACTTCAGACGGTTGACTGAGTCAAATCACTTAACCTGCTTTGTCTCAGTTTCCTAATCTGTGAAATGAGAAAGTAATGGCAAAACATTCCAGTATCTTTGCCAAGAAATGGGGTCATGAAGAGTCAAATATGGTTGAAAAACATCATATACATCAGTCCCCTCAGCATTTGCATGTCCCATTGTGGAGCTAGGTTCACCCTTTGTAAACTGAATGACTCAGATTAGTCTTTTTGACTTGCTTTTTCTACTTCCAAGCATCCCAGAGTCATGGGGCTATCATAGGGTCCTTTCTAAATGACCCCCATCCTCACATGAACATACAGATAAACCACTGATACCTGGAGTCAGACCTGACAATAGTTACTCAATTCAATTTATTTCTCTTTTAGATTATTGCAGCAGCTTCCTTCCTGGATTCCCGGCCTTAAAAGTCTCATCACTTTCACGCATGCTACATACTGCTGCCAAAGTACTTTTCTTTCTCCTTAAGATACTGATCTGATTGTGAATCTCCCCTCAAGCAACTCCAGTGACCTTCTATTGCCTCTGGAAAAAATAAACTTCTTTGTTTAGCTTTTCAAGTTCTGTACATTCTGGTCCTAGTTTTCCAGCTTTGTTGGATGTTATTTGTCCTACTTCCTGTGATCCAGCCAAAGTAGCTTTCTCTCTGTTCTCCAGTTATATAATTATATTTCTTGTCTCTAGGCCTCTGTACTGGCTACTGCCCATGCCTCAAATTAATACCTTCCTTACCTTTGCAACTCAAGTACAATTTTCTAAATGAGACCTTTCTTGATTCCTCCAACAGCCACTGCCTTCCCTTACAAGTTACCTAATGTATATTTGCTATTTATTTGTATTTATTAACTTTATTTTTGTACTGTATGTATTTTGTATAATAGCTAACTTTTAAATAACGTTTTAGTGTTTGTAAAGCACTTTGCAGATTATTACTTTATCCTCATTACAATTTTGGGAAGTGCTATTTTTATACCCATTTTTACAAAAAAAAGAAACTAAGGAAAACAGGGGTTAAATGATTTATACAAAAACGTACATAGCTAGTAGGTGTCTGAAGCTGTATTTAAACTCATGTTAAACTCTCTATCTACTGTGGTATCTACCTATATTTTTGTTTTTTTCATTGTTCAGTTATTTTTCAGTCATGTCCAGTTCTTTATTGGTAAAGATAATGTAGTGGCTTGCCTTTCTCCTATTTACAATGAATTTTTATTCTCTTTTTAAAAATTTGTTTCCCAGTGCTTAGTCAACTGTGGCACACGATATTCAATAAATATTTTCTGAATCCAATGATTCTGATAAAGACATAATTTCTAAAATTTCTAAAATATATAGGAAATTGACTCAAATTTATAAGAATATAAGTCATTCTCCAACTGATAGTCAAAGGAAGTGAACAATTTTCAGATGAAGAAATTAAATCCATTTCTAGTCATATGAAAAAATGCTCTAAGTCACTATTGATTAGAGAAATGCAAATTAAGACAACTGAAATATCATTTCATACTTTTCAGATTGACTAAGATGACAGGAAAAGATAATGATAAATGTTGGAGGGGATAATGGGAAAACTGAGACACTAATGCATTGTTGGTGGACTTGTGAATTTATCTAACTATTCTGGAGAACAATTTGGAACTATGGCCAAAGGGTTCTCAAATTGTGCATACCCTTTGATCCAGCAGTGTCTCTGCTGGACCTATTTTCCACAGAGAAAGGGAAAAGTACCCACATGTGTAACAATGTTTGTAGCAGCTCTTTTTGTAATGGCAAGGAACTGAAAACTGAATGGATGTCATCAGTTGGAGAATGGCTGAATAAGTTATAGTATATGAATGTAATGAAATATTATTGTTTATATAAGAAACAATCAGCAGGATGGGCTGGAGAGACATACATAAACAAGCTGAGTGAAGTGAGTAGAAACAAGTGAACATTGTACATAGTAAAAATAAGATTATGTGAGGATCAACTGTGATGAACTTGGTTTTTTTCAATAGTGAGGCGATTCAGGGCAATTCCAATAGACTTGTGATGGAGGGAGTCATTTGCATGGAATAAGACTATGGAGACTGAATGTAGATCACAACATAATATTTTCACATTTTGTTATTGTTGTTTGCTTGCTTATTTTTTCCCTTCTTGTTTTTTCTTTTTTGATCTGATTTTTCTTGTGCAACATGAAAAATGTGGAAATATTTTTAGAAGACTTGCACATGTTTAACCTATATTAGACTATTTGTTGTCTATGGGAGGTGGCAAGGTGGGGAGGGAGGGAGAAAAATATGGAACACAAGCTTTTGCAAGGGTGAATGTTGAAAACTATCTTTGCATGTATTTTGAAAAATAAAAAGCTATTGTAAAAATGAAGTGCTAAAATACAATATATGCTCAAAAATAAATGAATACTTGATTGAACTAAATATTATTAAAAATCTCAGCATAAAATAGGGACCTCTAACTTGTTAGTGTACTGGAGTTGGAATCAGGAAGACATCTTCATGGAGAATGTATTGTGAGGCTCGGGGAGCAGGCTCAGTAGTAAGGGATGGGACTTTTTTGGTAGGAATCTATTTTTCTGGCTTCCTTTCTGTGAAGAGCTGGGTGCAGCTTGAAACAGCCAATTCGACTCCTTCAAAGGGGTCAATTAAAATGTAGGACTGGGTTGTTCACAGAGGATATGACCACTGTAGCACTTAACATGGAAGCTTTTCAAATCTAAGATCTCATTGTATGTCCTATGAGAGGGAACAATTCAGGGAATACATAAAATTCTCCCACTCTGATGACTTATTTTTAAATTTATTTTTTATTAAAGCTTTTTGTTTTTAAAATATATGCATGGATAATTTTTCAACATTAACCCTTGCAAGACCTTGTGTTCCAGTTTTCTCTCTCCTTCCTCTACTCTCTCCTCTAAATGGCAATTAATCCAATATACATGGCAAACTTGGTAGAAATATATGCTAAATCCAATATATCCATACATATTTATACAATTATCTTTCTGCATAAGAAAATCAGATCAAACAGGAAAAAATGAGAAAATAAAATGCAAGAAAACAACAACAAAAAGAGTAAAAATGCTATGTTGTGAACCACACTCAGTTCTGACACTCCTCTCTCTGGGTAAATATGACTCTCTTTGTCATAAGATCACTGGAATTGGTCTGAATCATCTGATGATTTCTTATCCCACTATATCCATGTGTGTGGAAAGAATCAGAATCTCATCTCTGAAAAGAGCCTCAATGGTCTCATCTAGTGTAATGTATTCCTGAGCAGAAATCTATTCTCTAGTATAACTGACAAGCTGTCAACCAGTCTTTCCTTCAAAATCTCTGCTGAGGATGAACTCAACATTTCCTATGGCATCCCACACTTCTTTTGAACAGCTCTAACTTTTAGGAAGTCTAATTGAGTGAGGGGGATGGTGAGCAGAGACAGGAATCAGAAACAATAACTGTCCCCATTTAGAAAGCACTAGAGAATTTATGAAGTACTTTGTTATCCAACAGATGCAAATATTACTATTCCTACTTTAAGGATGTGGCAGCTGAGGCTCATAGATTTGCTTAAAGCTCATAGAATTTGAACCCAGAATTGGGATTGGTCATTCTAATACCTGGAGCAAATGTAGTGAAAGGGGAAAGAGAATAACAGTCTGTCTTGGTTGGATTCAATTTTGTTAGGAGAAGGGGATGACCTCTGCCTGAGTGAATCTAGATTGAATTCCTGTAGAGTGGAATCTGAAAGGAGATGAAGTGGTGTGGCAGACAGTGGGTGGATAGGGTCATGAGTGGGGTCTTGCTAAAGAAATATCATGATGATGGGACTATCAGGAGTCGTGACCTGGAGGACTAAGTGAGAAAGCCATATTGGAGGTGCCATGCCCTAGAGCTGGGAAGAAGTGCAAATCCTCAGTCAATTTACAAAAGTACCCTAGGACAAAGTCTCAGTCCTTCTATCCTAGTTATAATTATTTGAATCCAGATTTCCTCCTTTTACAAATCCAGAGAGCCTTTAAAATTGTCAGAATTGTAAAGGATCTTAAAGACTATTCTAGGATTCATCCAATCATTTTGAGGAAGAAGAAGCTGTGGTTTGGAAAAGCTAATGACTTACCTATTGTCCCTCTCCTAAGAAATAGCTCCATCCAACCTAGATTTTCTCATCCAAGATCAATGTCCCTTCTGCTACAAAATATACATTTGACTCTGTCCAATCCCTCATTTTCTTCCTTTTCAGTCAGACACACAGAGATTCTTGCTCTGGGAAGCCAGTGTGTTATCACTATGAAAGTGGAAAGAATCCCTCCATTTTCAGTGGTTCAAAGGGAAGCCATTTTCCCTGATTGCCAAGTTTTCTCTGCTTCCACATTTCCCTCAGGGTCTGAAATGTGTTTTTGTATTACCTTTATTAGAGGCCCAAAGCACCCAGGGAGATACTATTAACCAGTTATTCAAAACGGTTTCCATAGAAAGCCTGAGAAAAGTATTTAAGGGATTGAATTCTAAAGCTCTTGGGCAAAAGCAGAGTTTGATTAAAAGAAGCAGTGTCAGGAGGTGGTAAAAGAACATAGCCCTCACCCTGTGATCAGATTCTTAAGCAGCTATGTAGCAAAGAATAGGGAAGGAAATTAGGAAATGGCTGTGAGGTGAGATTGTGAGATAGAGATGAAGACCATCTCCCCAGGTTGTGGAGAAAAGCATCCCTGGCTGCTCTGTATTGCTGAAGTAAGTGGTGCCATAGGCTGCAAGTATACTCTATTTTCATCTAAGGGGATTAAAATAATTCATCTACATTAATACCCTAGAGACCTTACCTCCTGGGCCTTGGTGGTAACTCAGGTTTTTAGCCACTTTATTGGTAACCAAAGGGGATCAGAAAGGTAATGATTTATCCACCCACTATGGATGTATTTACACACATACACATTTATGTACACATATTTTCCAGGTAGCTAAATGGACATAAACCTTTCTCTTTGTTTCTGTCTCTGTCTGCTTCTGTTTCTCTGTGTCTTTCTCCTGGCCTCTCCACTCTCATTTTACATTTGTAGCAAACACTCAGTAAAGAAATAATCTTTCCCCCAATTCTTCCACTTGAACCCAGATTGCCTTGCTTCTGAAGCTAGGTTTCAATAAATGTATTACTCTATGCTGTTTGTTTTGTTTCACATTTAGATAAGAAGAGTGATGGGTAGGAGATATTATATAATACAGAATGAATTAATTAAAATAAGGGTTGTCATAGTGGCTCAGTCTCCTGGTTCATTTAGATGACAATTTGTCTCAGATAATCGTACTTTAGGATGGGAAGTAGAAGGTCAATATATTTTTATTCTCAATGACCTTGTTTTCAAAAATTAGCAATATATTCTAAATATCATAAATTCCCCTTAGAAATCATTTCTCAAAAGAAACATATGCGTGGGAGAATATAGAAGCATTTAACTTTCAATAATCACTGGTATAGTACAAGAGCACTGAAGATGGCGTCAGAAGTATTGGGATCAAGGCTAGCTGTAGCATTAGTTAAATGGGGACAACTCATTCTGTGCCTCAGTTGCCTTACCTGCAAAAATGAACTTACTATCTGTACCCCTACCTTTACAATGTTGTTGGGAAATTTTAATGCTACAGTGGGTGCTGAGGTATAATTATATTTATAATTCTAAAGCATTTCAAGGAGCCCAAGATATACAAGAAGAGACAGTCTGAAGCCTCATCCATCTAAACACTAAAAGACAATGCAATTAGCTGTGGTAACTTTCCAATAGAAGTTAAAGACGGTGATAAAAGTTGCTTCTCTGATTTATGGTCTTCACTGAGGATTTTCAGCAATTTATCTCCAACTTTTCAATGTCTGGAAGAACAAATGAAATACTGATGGGAAAATAACTTTATTTTAAATATATGCAGTAGCAGGATAGTCCTACGCCTGCCAAGTAAAGACATTAACTTCTACTGCCAAATTTGAGTGAATGTAGGAGGGGTACCAGAATCAGTTTATACCATTCATGGCATAATGGCAAGATAACTGATCTGGGAGCCAAGAGACCCACAAAATGGCATTCTAATAATATTTGCAGATTATCAAATTGTGAGAGGGAGAGTTAGCACTGTGGATGATAGTGTTAGTATTCAAAATGATCTTGATAGATCACAGCAATGGATTTGAATAAATGGAAAGCTATATATGATAGTGGGTATCATATTCTTGACTTCTCAATGAGTAGGAGAGAGGCTGGAGAGAGAAAATCTGGAACTCAAAATTTAAAAAAATATTTAAAAATAAGTAAACAATATTTAAAATATAAAAAGTTATGCATAGATTCAAAATCAACTTCACAAACACAGGCTGGGATAGCAATGGCCAGATTTCATTTCACTTTTAAAATATATGGAGGTTTTAGTATACTGCAAGAAGAAAATTAATCAACACTATGATAAGATAGCCAAAACAAGTGCTTTGCACAGTGCCTGCCATATTTTTTGTTATTGAGTCATTTCAGTTTGTCTGTAACCCCATTTAGGGTTTTCTGTGCAGAGGTACTGAAATGGTATGCCATTTCCTTCTCCAGCTTGAGGTACAGATGTGGAACCAAGGCAAAGAGAGTTCAGTTACTTGTTCAGTATCATAGCTATTGAATGTCTGAAACCAGATTTGATTCCAAGGGTGGAGCTCTATCCATTGCCCTACTTAGCTACTGTTCCTGGCACATAGTAGTTGCTTAATTGATTGATTGATGTTTTATTAGACATCTTTTAGAGACTACAGTGTCCAGAAGGAAGGTTTCTCTTCTCTAGTCAAATCACATCTCCAATATTCAATTCATTTCTGGATACCATATTATGGGAAGACTATTTACAGGCAAAAGTATGACAAGAGGAGGATGATCACAATAAGGAAAGAAACTAGAAATTATGCAAGATGAGGATTGGTGAAAGGAATGGAGATTATTTAGCCTAGAAAAGAGAAGGCTTAAGTAGGGTTGAGACAGCTTTCTTAAGGCCCTTGAGTCATTTGGAGAAAGAATTTGGCTTGTTCCACTTGATCTCAGATGACAGAACTTAAAGAATGAATGGATAGAAATTGTAGAGAGACAGATTTCAATTCAACGTTAGAAAAACAAGCAAGCTTTTTCTTAAAAATGTAAGTTATCCACAAGTAAAATGGGGCAGTTATGTTGCTCAGTGGCCACAGCACTGCCTCAGACATTTACTAGGTGTGTGAACCTGGGCAAGTAAGTTACTTAATCCTGTTTGCCTCAGCTTCCTCATTTGTAAAATGAGCTGGAGAAGGAAATGGCAAACCACTATAGTATCTTTGCCAAGAAAACCCAAATGGGACCAAGGAATGTCAGACATGACTAAAAATGTCTTGACAGTGACAAAAGTAGAATGGATTTCCTCAAGATGTTGTTAGCTTCCTCTCATCATCACTGAAACTTTTGGGGCTGGAATTCTATGACTATGTGTTGGGAATAATATACAAGGGATTTTTGCTGAGGTTCCAATTGGGACTAGAGAGCTTCTTATTCTCTTTCACCTCTGAGAGTTGGTTCTGAGACCAAGTCATCTCAACTGCTTCAACCACCATGTTTTTTTTTTTTTTTCCTGCCAAATAAAAACATTGGACTAGGTAATCTCTAAAGTCCTTTCTAGCCTGGGAAACAAATGATTTAAAAGACATGAATATCAACTCTTTTGTATAACCAATAAATAATTCAACAACACTTACACACCTGTGCTATAGAATGGCTGATGTTTAATGCTGAAAGTGTGAAGAAATGATTAATTGATTTGGGAATGTTTCCATGAAAAATACATTAAGAAAAAGGCTGAACCTTTTACTCACCAAGTAGCATTTTGATTCAAGATTGGAAAATGTCCTAAATATATTGACTCATTTGTGTGTAGAATATCCCTGAGAGATGAGTAAGACAGACATGTTTTTACCCCCAATTTGTAAATGGAGAAATTGAGAAGTCCCAGGAAATTTAATAACATTTCTAACTGCTCAGGCTTAGAAAAGGAACAATGCAAAACTGAATTGGATTGAAATTATTTGGCAAGATTATCCAAATAATTATAATAATTTAAAAAATTTGAAAGCTAGATTCTACTATTTCTTGTTTTCTTACATCACCAGAATTCTCCTACTATTTTTCCTTTTCTCCCTTTTAAGAGAGTCTCTTTCAGTATGACAAATTGTATTTTAATCAAGATGAAAAATAGACTGATATTTTTCCTATCCAAAACTAAAGACCCTCAATAATTTATTCTTTCATTCATTCATTTTAAAAGGGAACCCTTAAATACATATCAGTAGAATCTGACAAAACTAATTCCCTCATTGGCTACATTTAGATATGCATTTTTCTTTGAATTTCAAGGTCATCTCCCTCTGTCAGGACATAAGAAGTGTTATATTCACTTTTGTTTTGATGGATTCATGGTTTATCACTGTGCTGGTCAGAATTCTAAATCTAAGTTATTAGAAGCAGTTCAGTTTAGAATACTATACACTAGCCTGATCAGTAGGATTTGAGTTCAAATCTAGTCCTAAATAATTACTAGTCATATGACAATGACTAAGTCACAATCTCTCTGCTTCAGTTTCTTTATCTCTTACTTTATCTGTAAAGTAAGAATAGCACTCACTTTCCAGGGTTTTTGTGAAGATCAAATGAGATAATAATTGCAAAGCATTTAGCACAGAGCTTGACCCTTTGTAAGTACTTAATAAATACTTGTTTTTGTTCTTCATTTTTCTCTATGATGTTATCATTTTATAAATTGTATTCATAATGCTTCTCATTTCGCTCTATATTCATTCATAAAAAATTCTTATTTTCCTTTGAAATAATTTATTTCATCATTTCTTATAGCAAAAGAAAATTCTAATACCTTTATATGCCACAGTTGGTTTGCATATTTGCCAATAGGAAGACAATCTTTTGTTCTAATTTATAGCAGAGAACTGCTATAAATATTGTATACAGAGAGAATCTTTTCTTTCTTTGAGAGTTAATATCTTAGGAGTGATAGAGCTAGGTTAAAGGGTTTGCACCATTTGGTATCTCTCTCTCTCTTTCCCTTCTCATAGAGCTGTTCCATATAACAAAGGATTATTTTTGGTTTAAAAATTAATAGAGAAATAAAAGAAAACAAATCAGCAAAATGATCAGTACATAAAAAAAAACATCAGATATAGACAATTTTCTATATCTATGTACCTCCCACCTTTACAAAGGAATCATGCAGGGATATCTTCACATATCTATTCTTTGGGATTATACTTAATTTTCATAATTTCAAAAATTCTTATGGTTTCTTCTTGCTATTTATATTATTATATTTGTTGTCTATATTGTTTTCTTGGCTCTGCTTATTTCACTCTGTACCAGTTCATATATATCTTTTCATGCTTCTAAGTATTCTTTATGTTTATCATTTCTTACAATACAGTAATATACCATTACATTCATTTATCACAGTTTGTTTACCATTCCTCAATTGAGGGGCATCCACTGTGCTTCCAGTTCCTTGTTATCATAAAAACCAGTACTATAAATATTTTGGTGTATATGAGAACTTTCTCCTCATCAATGATCTCATTAAGATATATGAAAAATATATCAGAATCTATATATTTTAGCTTCTTTTCTTGTATAATTCCAAATGTTTAAAATAATAAAAAGAGTCTAGAGAATATGCTATCTAAAAGCTGATTTATTCATGTGTGTAAGAAATGGGGAAGAATGCTTTAAGTATTTAAAGACCTTTTATAGTTCTTGGTGCCCCAAATTACATTATCCCCCTAAATTAGTTTCCCTTTTCTAATCAATCTTCAATGCTTCTGCCACAGTGAGTGAGAAAACATTCCAATTTGGGGTGATGTGAGGAATTGAGTAGTATTTGAGTTGCAGGATGAATAGAATTTCAACCAGCAAAGCACAGGATCATTGGTGACAGGAAAGCAAAAGGTGCAAAAAAGAGCTAAAAGTCCTTCTGAATAATAGAGAGTTTGACCTGGAGAATTCTTATGTTCAATGATTCTATGATTTTCCTTCTACTTCTTATTGATTATTATTGTTGCTTAGTAATTTTATTTCAGTTGTGCTTTACTCTTTATGACCCCATTTGTGGTTTTCCTTTGTAGAGATATTGGAATGGTTTACCATTTATTTTTCCAGCTCATTTTACAGATTAAGAAACTAAGGCAAATATTTGGCATTTATAAGTGAAGTGGAAATATAGAAGTGTCTTTGATTTGCCAGGTTCACACAAATAAGAAGTATCTGAGATCATATTTGAATTCAGGAAGATGAATTTTCTTGATTTCAGGCCTGACAAATTATCCACTATAAACAATCATCTTCTATAGCACTTTTAATTATTATTATTTTAAAAATGTAAGTCAAGTTTATTTTTCTTAGTAGCATTCTTAAAGCACTATAGCTTGGTTACAATGTAAAATAATATAAGTTCCACCTTCTCAAACCATATTTTAAGATCCCATATGGAATCTCATAACTGAATGTGATGATTATTAGTGAATGTTTGATTTGTATACTTATTTTTATACTTTTTAAGCTAAGGTTGCATAAAAATTCTTGGGTGAAAAGGAATCGTGAATGGAAAAAGTCATTTCAAAAACCAGAGATTTTTTAAATGAGTTGTTTAAAAGATATAGCCTATTCTAACAGGATAAATATTTTTAATCATTTCATTTCCATTTAATGAAGGCTTATAAATGAGCAACACTCCTCATTACATAAACCTTTTATTAGTAAAGTGAAAGCACACACACATACACACATATACATACATATGCACAGAAACCAGAAGTGTTTTTTATGAGTTGTTAAAAAAATTCAGCCTGTTCTAACAGCATAAATATTTTTAATCATTTCATTTCAAGCTAATGAAAGCTCACAAATGAGTAATACTCCTCATTGAGGAAAACATAAAACTTTTGTTGACAAAGCAACATCACACACACACACAGAACTGTATAAAAATAAATTACTTTACAATGGGGTGACATGCACGTGATCTTGCAGTAAACTTGTCATATGGACTTGTAATACATGTAAGCACTTTTAATTATTGCTCATTTCACCAAAGCACAAAGTATTGATTCTTTACTAATTCTCAGAAGATAGCCCAGAAATTGCTAAGACTAAGAGACTAAGTTAACCATCAGCTAGTTTTTAAGTATTGATTGGGATGATGGTGAAGAACAGAGCTTTAGAAAGCTGCTTCACAGAATTTCTATTTAAACTTAATTAAATGTTGAGGATGATATAGAGACCAATGAATTCTGTGGCAATTTGAAAGAGTTGTTAGGCTGCTAATAAGGTTTAAAGCATTTAAAGCATTTTGGCCTAACATTCAGGGTGGCCTTATTTAAAGGTAGAGTAATTGCTATTGTGCAATTTTAGGGGTCCTTGGAAGGTTTACTTCACTTCCCAATCCTCTTGTACCTGCTGAGTGATGCTTCCAGTTCTACCACTCTTTATTATGTTGCCAAATGAATGCTTCTAAAGCCAAGATCTGATCATGTCACTCCCCTGGTCAAGAAGTTTCTGTAGTTCTCCATTATTTCTGGGATACAGTCTAGATCTCTTCATTTGGCATTTAGAATTAAGTGAAGTGGAAGCATAGAAGTTTCTTGGAGAAGAAACAAGAGCTCAAGACAAGTAATCTTTATTTTCTCAGTGAAGAAGATGACATGTGGTCATCTACTGAGAGAGAAAGGCTTGGAGGGACCTCCATCCACTCTTCTCAACATACACTGCTATTTTCTCTAATTTAGGGTTTTGTTACATTTCTTCCAGATAAGGATTTGAAGAACAAGATTTGAACTGCCAAATAGGCTAGCAATTTCACAGTCCTTTGAAATTTGCAAAAATCCCCACTTTATGCATCATCTCATTGGATTGTCTTATGAAGATAGGTTTTATTATTATACTTATTTATTTATATATATTCATTAATTCAATTATTATTCTCACATGAAGTGAGTTTTATTATTCTTATTTTACAGATGAATAACCCTAGGCTGAGAGATATTATGTGGTTTGCTAAGGGTCACACAGCTAAGAAATATCTGAAACAGGATTCTTTTATTAAATTATTATTGAAAATTAGCAACCACTGATTTGTTTTCCTTTCCACTTTCCCTAAAGAGAAAGTGACAACAACCATAAAGCCCTTATAACAAGGCAATGTCAATATTGTACAGATAAGTCAAATAAATTTTTATATGGACCATATCCAAAAATATTTGTCTTATTCTGTACCTGGCATTTGGTACCTCACTGTTGGGAGCTAGTTGACATTCTTTATCCTCAATCTTCTGGAATCATGGTTGATCATTGTTTTGATCATCATTTTTAAGACTTTCAGATGAGATATTTCTGATTCCAAGCCTACTATTCTAACCACTATGTTCCAGTATCCTCCTCATGTTAGGGACAGAGGACAGACAAGTTATATAAATGTAAGGTGGCTAGAGATTGAGCACAGAACAAGACAAGAGAATGTCTATTAGTCTAGTTTGATATGAAGGCCAGTTAATCAATCAACTATCCTTTACTTGACATAATCTTTACATAGTGACTCCTATGGTTCAGGAAACATGCTGAGTATCAGGGATACAAAGAAAGACAAAAGACAGAACCTACTCTCAAGGAGCAAAGAGAGTGTGAACTCTCACTGGAAAGACAACATGTAACTCTAATGGTGAGGTGGATAGAATGTTGGCTCTAGACCTGAGTTCAAAGCCATCCTCAGACATTTATTAGATTTGTTACCTTGAGCAAGTCATTTAGCCCCAATTTGCTTCAACTGTAAAATGGGTATAGTAATAGCATTAACCTTCCAGGGTTGTTATGAGGATTACATGAAATATTATTTGCAAAATACATAGCACAGTGCTTGGCGTGTAACAGGTACTATATAAACGGTTATTAACATTCAAAAAGCAATGTACAAAGAAGATATGTACAGAATAAATTGAGAATTCGTTGCTTTTTGTCTTTTGTTCTCAAAGAGCATCGAAATGACATCACTACTTTGGAGACAAGTGACTGATATTGAGGACAATTACAGAGGGAAGGAACTAATATCAAGAAAGAATGGGAAAGTTTCTGGCTCCAGAAATGAGTAAATAAGTTAAAAGATAAATAGCTACTTTTTTCATCATTCATTCTTGCCACAAGATGGGGTACAGAGAATATAAAAGATGTTTTCATAATATACCTATAAAGTAATTTGGATTTTATATTTTGCCATAAAGGAACAAAAGAAACTGAAAAAGGATGCCCTTCATAATAATATCAAAATATATAATCTATTTGGTATTGATTCATCAAAAACTTAATCAAAAACCCCTTTTTTAGATAGGAAAAAAGAATAGGAAAAATTAAGGTATACTTTTTTCTCATGGTATAGTCAAATAACTATAGTAAAGATATTTATTTCTCCTAATATGTACATCTTTAAAATGTAATGCTATGCCAATAGATACTTTCACAGAATTAAGGTTCTAGGAAAATCCATCTAGAAAAAATAAGTTAAGAATATCAAAAAGCCAAAACATAAAATCACCAGAGACTTCCTCTACTAGATCTTAAAATGTACTATAAAACAATAATTACAAAAACATTGAGAACTTGTAAAAAAAGGAGAAATCAATCAATCGAGGGGAAATCAAAACTCAAAAACAGAACCTCAAGTATAGAACCCAGATGCTTTTTAATAAACTCACAATTTAAAAACTACCAAGGAATAGAATAATTATCCTATGAAGTTTGAAAACTAGATGCTTTTTATAGCAAAATATGTTTTTGAATCCATAAATCATACCATAAACCATAATAATGTATCTAAATCAATAATCTAAACATAAAAATAATTAAAATGCAGGAAAAAGGAATAACATATATCTCATTAATGCAGAAGATATTTAATTAAATAAATGAAATATATAATTGGAGACAAAAATCAATGGATAGGAAATTAAAAAGAGAAAGGAATTTTGTCCAAAAGAAACCAATGCTTGTGAAATTAGACAAGAAACATACTGGGAAAATTATAATACATGGATTGAATAATGACCTGACATCCATGGTTTATTAGTGCTGATCTTGTATTCAAGAAAATCTGCATTCAAATGACATTTGTAAACCCTAGTCATAAATTATGATCATGAGAAGTTATTTAGCCTGTCTGTGCTTAGATTTTTTCATCTCTAAAGTAAAGAATAGTACCTACTTCTCAGGTGATGATCTGCTCGGATGATCAAATGAGATAATGTACATAAAGTATTTTGAAATTATAAAGTTTTATATATATATAAAGTTTGCTTATTGTTTATAAGGTGTTGGCACATATTTATTATATTAGTAATTCTTAATCTTAATGGCAGATATGAACAATTCACAAAGGAGAAAATATAAACTGTCATAAACGGTTATATATATATGTACATATTCACAAAAATACAATCCAAAAGAATTTTAAGATACATTTTTACAAACACTAGAGATTCAAAATAGAAATTTTTAAAAGAAGAATTCAATTTTTTCAAGACTGGGGTAAAGAAACACTATTTGATTCATTATGGAACTGAAAACTAGTACAAATAGTACAAATTGATGTTTTGGAGATCAATATAACAACATACAATGAGTTGCAAGTTTGATCATATTTTTCAATTCACTTATTTCATTGCTAGGGCCATATAATATTAGTTAATAATAATAACAAAATAACTTAATTGCATAAAAATATAAATAATTGCTCTACCTTGTAATAGCAAGCAATTAATAGTAAGTTATATATTCTATAATTGGAGACTGGCTAAATAAAGAACTAATAAATAGAAGTATGTATAAAATTATTTTACATATATAGTCATACATATATTTGCCTCTAATAGTAGCCATCTTTAGGGTAGGGAACAGTTAGGAAGGGAAAAAAAAGAAAAAATTAATTTACATGATAATTTTACTATGTATTTTAAAGGAATTGTAAGTTGCATTTAAAAGATTTGCAGCTTCATGTGCAATTATCTTTTTTATTATATTATGTTATGGAAATTTTTATTCCATAAATTAAAAATGAAATAAATGAAAATAAAGAATAGTATATTCATGTAATATAATATTATGGTGGTATTAAAAACTAGTACAGATTATAAAAAGAAATATGGAAAATCATATGAGGAAAAACTCAAAATCAGCAGAACTAGAACAGTAGTATATACATAATGATTTCAACATAGGAAGTTTTTTGGGGAAGATCTCATTTTCTTTTTTCTTTTTTTTAAAATTAATTTTATAATTATAACATTTTTTTGACAGTACATATGCATAGGTAATTTTTTTTTACAACCTTATCCCTTGTACTCCGTTCTGTTCTGAATTTTCCCCCTCCTTCCTTATATCTTATAGTATATCCTAGGTACAATATATATGTGCAGAACCTAATTTTGTTGTTGTTGTTGTTGTTGTTGTTGTTGCAAAGGAAGAATTGTATTCGGAAGGTAAAAATAATCTGGGAAGAAAAACAAATTAAAAAAATGCTCACAGTTTACACTCATTTTCCAGTGTTCCTTTTTTGGGTGTAGCTGATTCTGTCCATCATTGATCAATTGGAATTGAATTAGCTCTTCTCTATGTTGAAGATATCTGCTTGCATCAGAATACATCCTCATACAGTGTCATTGTTGAAGTGTATAATGATCTCCTAGTTCTGCTCGTTTCACTCAGCATCAATTGAAGTAAGTCTCTCCAAGCCTCTCTGTATTCCTCTTGTTGGTCATTTCTTACAGAACAATAATATTACATAACATTCATATGCCATAATTTACCCAACTATTCTCCAATTGATGGACATCCGTTCATTTTCCAGTTTCTAGCCACTACAAAAAGGGCTGCCACAAACATTTGGACACATACAGGTCCCTTTCCCTTCTATAGAATTTCCTTGGGATGTAAGCCCAGTAGTAGCACTGCTGGGTCAAAGGGTATGCACAGTATGATAACTTTTTGGGCATAATTCCAGATTGCTCTCCAGAATGATTGGATTCTTTCACAACTCCACCAACAATGCATCAGTGTCCCAGTTTTCCCACAGTCCCTCCAACATTCATCGTTATTTGTTCCTGTCATCTTAGCCAATTTGACAGGTGTGTAGTGGTATCTCAGAGTTGTCTTAATTTGCATTTCTCTGATCAGTAGTGATTTGGAACACTCTTTCATATGAGTGGATATAATTTCAATTTCATCATCTGATAATTGTCGGTTCATATCCCTTAACCATTTATCAATTGGAGAATGGCTTGATTTCTTATAAATTAAAGTCAATTCTCTGTATATTTTGGAGATGAGGCCTTTATCAGAACATTTAACTGTAAAAATGTTTTCCCAATTTGTTACTTCCCTTCTAATCTTGTTTGCATTAGTTTTGTTTGTGCAAAACCTTTTTAATTTGATGTAATCAAAATTTTCTATTTTGTGATCAATAATGATCTCTAGTTCTCCTTTGGACACAAATTCCTTCCTCTTCCACAAGTCTGAGAAGTAAACTATCCTATGTTCCTCTAATTTATTTATGATCTCGTTCTTTATGCCTAAATCTTGGACCCATTTTAATCTTATCTTAGTATGTGGTGTTAAATGTGGGTCCATGCCTAGTTTCTCCATTCTAACTTCCAGTTTTCCCAGCAATTTTTGTCAAATAATGAATTATTATCCTAAAAGTTGGGATCTTTGGGTTTGTCTAACACTAGATTGCTATTTTTATTCACTGTCTTGCCCTGTGAACCTAATCTATTCCACTGATCAACTAGTCTATTTCTTAGCCAATACCAATTGGTTTTGGTGACTGTTGCTTTATAATATAGTTCTAGATCAGGTACAGCTAGACCACCTTCACTTAATTTTTTTTCATTACTTCCCTTGAAATTCTCGACCTTTTGTTGTTCCATATGAATTCTGTTGTTATTTTTTCTAGGTCATTAAAATAGTTTCTGGGGAGTCTGATTGGTATAGCACTAAATAAATAAATAGATTAGTTTAGGGAGTATTGTCATCTTAATTATATTCACTTGGCCTATCCAAGAGCACTCAATATCTTTCCAATTATTTAAATCTGTCTTTATTTTTGTGGCAAGTCCCTTAGGGGATTCCACTGGAGACAATCTGCTTTTTGTGCCCTCAGTATTTGAAGTCTGCTCTCTCTCCACACAGAAGCTGTCAATGGTTAGAGCCCTTTTGAATTTTTTGTTCATTTTGTTAGAGCAGGAATCGAAGAAAATAAATTGACAAGAGAAACAATTGGTCTGTTTTTTTTTGGGGGGGGGCTGGATTGTGTTACTGGGCTTTCTCTACAGACTGAGGGAGACAGCAGGGAGGCACTAACAGGTCAGCGATGGCTGCACTGCATCTGAGTTCTGAGGCTCTGAGAACAAGCTGAGTCACTCTGGGGGGGGGCGGTGTGGCCAGGTCCCTTGAGGCTAGCTTTCTGGGGTTTTATTCTTCACCTCCCATAATTACACCTTCTCTGCTGCTCCTGGCTTGCTGCCAAGATGGAATATCCACACTGGGGTAAAAGTCTTTCTGAAGAAACAGAAGAGATCGCACCCCTCTCCCCTCTAGTCTGAGCTGTGTGAGCTGCCTGCCTCACTCTCGCTGCCTGCCCTCAGTCTGCACCCAGTCCGTTCGAACCTCCCCCAAGAAAACACAGACCTTCTCTGGCGAATTTTAAGGATGTCTTCTGTTGGTGATTATTTGTTGGTTTCTTTTCTGGTCAAGCATTAAATCCTAGGCTTGTCATGAAGTAAGTTCTGAGAGAAAATGCGGAGCTCAAGCAGCTGTCTGTCTCCATGCTGACATCTTGGCTAGAAGTCCAGAAGATCTCATTTTCCTTGACTACTTTTAAAAAACAATTTACTTTTATTTTTATTTAATAAAATCTATATGGTTACATCTATTTGTACAAAATGTACCTATTCTGTTAGCAAACATCAGTTTTGTTCTCTTCCTCCCATTGGGTGGGGTGGGGGACAAAACCCAAAACTGATATAAAATATGCATAATTAAGAAAAATTAATTTTGACTTTGGCTATATTCAAAAGATATTTGATTTTATCTGCATTCTGGTTCCATCAAACATGATGTTTTTTTCCTTGAGGCAATTGGGATTAAATGATTTGCCCTGGATTACACAGCTAATAAGGGATAAGTATCTCAGACCATATTTGAACTCAGGTCCTCCTGACTTCAGGGCTCGTGCTCTATCCTCTGTGCCACCTAACTTCCCCCATCAGACATAATGTACATGTGTACTTCACAACTTTATTTATAGATAATATAATCCATACATAGGTGTATTATATACTCACAGAGAGAAATATAAATGTAAATACACACACACACAAACACCCAGGACACATAGATGATTATCTATTCCTTATGTACATATTTACAAAGTATATAGAAATATATATTTATACATACACATATATACCCTTTCTCTTTATGAGTTACATGATCCAGATTTTGGGTAAGATCAGATGTATCAAGCTTACAAAAAGGTAAGAACAAATGAGATAAAATTTATAAATTGCTCAGCACTATGCCTGGCACACAGTAGGTGCTATATAAATTACAGATATTATTATTATTAGTAGTAGATTCCTCCCTCCCTTTCTTTTTTCTTCCTCCCTCCCTTCCTTCTTCCCTTTTTTCTTCCTCCCTTCCTTTCTTTCCTCTCTTTCCCCCTTCAGTTCTGGATTTGGGGTAAGGAAGTCCTGGATATAAATGCTATTTTTGATGCTTATTAGATGTATGACCGTAGTCAATTAATCTTAGTGTTCTGGGACTCAGTCTTCTGATATGTAAAATGAAGATAATAACTGCATCTGCCTCATAGTGTTATTATGAAACTCTCTCTCAAAAACACCAGTAGGACCAGTAGGATAGTTGAAGACAGAGGATCCTACCTTTTGCCTTTAAATTTTATCATGTAAGTGAACACATTCAGATAAAAGTAGCCTGATATGATGAGAAGACCAGGATGTCAGGAATCATATATTTCAGTTCCAACTTTGCCACTATTTCTGTTTTTGGCTTTTTATGTGATCTTGGATAAATCACTTTATATTTCTAGGCCTGTTTCCTCATCAAAAGGATGATGTTTGTAAAATACTATATAAATATGCATGATTAATAGGGAGGGAAAGCAGCTGTGTATTCAAGTACTAAATATCTTCTTCATTGGCAGCATAACTTTGAATCAGCAAGTTTGTTAATCTCTGAATTGTAGTTTTCCTTTCTGCAAAATGGAACAATAATGCACTGTTACTTGCCTCATTGGATCTTATGATATTGCTCTGAGTATCAAATTGTAAAATGGTGAAGGGACTATGTAAATTGGAAAGTCCCATGGAAAAGTGAAGAATCTCCTTTTATTCTTCGTCCTCCTCTTTCTCCCCCTTCTCTTTTTCCTACTTTTACTATCCCCATGTTTCTCTTCTTCTTCCTCCTTCCCCTCATCCTCTTCTCTCTTTCTTCTCTTTCCCTCTTCCCTTCTTCTCCTCTGCTCATCTCTTCCTCCTTTCCTCTTTTGTGCCTTTTTTCTCCCTTTTTCTTCCTTTTCTCTACTTTTTCTTTCTTCTTTTTCATCTTCCTTTTGTTCTTTCTTTTCTCATTTTCTCTTCTTTTTGCTCCACTTTCCTTTCCTCTGCTTCTTCTTCCTTCTTTCCCCCTTTTCCTCCTCCTCCTCCTCTACTCCCCTTTCCTCCCATCCTCTTCTTTCTTTCCTTTTCCTCTCCTATTTCTTCTCCTCTATCCTTCTTCCTTTTCCCTTCCAAATCTAGCCTTTTCTAAATTCCTTTAGTCTAAAATAATTCTGTTTCCCTATTGTTGATTTCTACAATTGAATCAACACAAGAAGGGAAGATTCTCTCTTGTCTTATAACAGAAAGGTGAACTTGATGCCTTTGGGTATTTTGATATTTTCTGAAATACTGACAACAAGTCTGAGAAAGCTGAGCACCTGGGAAGAAGCCTGGCTCAGAAAGCTCTTCTTTCACCCTGGGTTTATGTGCAAGACTTAAAGGCAACCCCATCTGCTACCCTGACTCTTATAAGGTTAATGTTTTGGGCATAAACAAAGGGCCCTGCATTTATCCCCTGCTTCATCTGTGCTTAGGCTGGACAGCTCTACCCAGTATCCAGAGACTCTTTATTTATGTTAACAGCAGCAAACTTACATAATGCAGAGACTGTGCATCTTGTCAGGTCTGCTGGTAAATATTTAACAGTCTAGTTCCCCAAAAGACACACTTCCTTAAAATTTAATCTACGTTATTGACATTTTCTCTATCACTTTCATAAGGTCAGACAATTAATAAAACAAAACAAAAAAAATCAAGCTTTTATTTAACATTTATATATATATTTATATAACTGGTGGGCAGTTCTATGTTCTGTGTTCTTCCACAGTCCATCAAGAGAACCCAAGGAAGATCCCTTAATGTATTTAGTGGCTCCTTAGTGGCAGATTTATGGGGAATATAGGCAAAACTTGCACAAGAAAAGCAAACATGGATACATTGTTTTCTTTCTCATTGGAAGGATACCCACATGATTGAGATAACAGAATTATTGGGATATTGGGAATGTACAACATGTTGAAATCAGATTCTTTTGCAGAATAAGAGTTGAAGCAGCATTTTAAGGAATAATCTAAGGCAGTGATTTGCCAGGAGTTTGTGAGAGGGAAAAAGGAGAGGAGAATAACTATTTCTATAATATGTAATATGTGCCATGCACTGGGCTACAATATTTACAAATATTACTTCATCCAATCCTCACAAAAAACCTGAGAAATAAGTGCTTTTATTATCCCCATTTTACAGCTGAGGCAGACAAATATTAAGTGATTTGGCCTGGTCAAACAGCTAGTAGGTGTCTAAGGTCAAATTTCAAATCAGGTTTGCCTGACTCAATGCTTACTATTCTACCTAGTTCCACCAGTTGCCTCTAATATGGGATGCAATTGAGTCTGTTTTTTTTAAAAAGAGGTTCTTGTTAAAATTCTATCTAGGTTCTGATTCTACCTCTTTCTGCAAGTCACTTAATGTTAGCTTCCTCATGAGAAAAGGAAGAAATTGGGCTAGAATCAGGAGTTCTTGACCTGGAATGCATGAGTTTTTTTATTTTTCTTTTTTATATTTTGACAGCTCTGTTTCAATATAATTGAAATATATATATATATATAATAAATTACATTTACTATTAATAAATTATATAGTATAGAATAAATTATATATTATTGAAATATATAATAAATAAAATACAATAATATTTTGTAATTTTGTATATTTTATTTATTTAAAAACAATTTTCTGAGAAGGGGTCTTATTCAAATTTCATTAAAAAGTATTAAAGAATATATTTTACAAAAAGGTTAAGAACCTCTGGACAAGATTAACTTTAGGGTCCTTTTTATCTAAAATTCTTTGAATCTATAAGCAAAATAAATATTATCTGTAGAGGGCCACAGACAGTGGGGGAACTCTCAGTAAGATATAAGACCCTTCATCCCAGAGGGATCCTGCTGACAATGTCTGTTTTACCTCTTGTCTCCCCTTGGGGAGATCTCAGCCTTTGTGAGAAGTCATGGGGTGGGACAACCTGTGTTCTACTTGCAGCAGAGATAGTTGCAGTAAAGAAGCATTTATATAATAATAGTAAGGTGTTTATAGTTGGCACATGCTCAGTGTAATTGTACTAAGGTATTTAAGGCTGAGAGAACTTGATATAAAGAGACTCCATATTTGACCAAATATGGGTCCCTGCCTCATCATTCCTCTTCTAAGACCAAGGGCTCAGGCTGGTACTGAGATCCTCCAGAGAGCAAGTCTGGATGGTACAGTTATCATTCTTCTGCATAATAGCCCTTCAGATAATTGAAGATAGATCAAATATTCCCCCTAATTCCTTTTTTTTAATCAAAATAAAGGTCACCAATTACTTCAATTTGCCTTTCATATTGCAAAGTAGGCCTTAAATCTGACATTCTTTACGTTTCTTCTTCTGTTCATGCTTCTGATAACTGCTTACTAGGAGAGAGTAGCCTAGAATGCAGGGAACAGATGTAAGAGTCCTTAATTCCTTTTTAGGTTAAACCATTCAGTTATCTAATGAGGAAACTGAGGCTCAGAGAAATGAAGGAACTTGTCCAGTGTCATAACTACTAAGTTTCTGAAGTAGGATTAGAACCCAGATTTTTGGGATCCTTAGCCAGGCTTTCCATGTATTGTACCATGCTGCTTCTTATCATCACAACCATCAATCTTGGAGACTCTTCTCCATTTATTTAGCAAGGGAACTAACTTTGTTCTAGGTTGCTAGATTGTTTATTGTTCCTAGTGGAAAGTTACTTGTATTTACAAGTGAGAGAACATGTAAATAGGAAAGAAAGTCTGCTAAGAAACAGTGGATTGTATGGTGAGGGAATGGCAGAATTCACATGAGGGAAGATTGATTGATTGGATGGATCTTGTTGTGTTTGAGTTTTATATTGTCATTGTGCTTTGGGGGAGGTTCTTGGCTGTTACTTTTGGTTTGGATGATGTCCTTCATTGCTAATAAGTCTACAAATATCATACACCAGAATATATATGTGTGCATGCATGAGCACAATAACAAAGCTATGAGATAAGATTTATCTTTGTGCTATTTACTTAAATGATACTCACTGAATTTGCTTGACTTCTTGTCCTTAGAGGACACTCGAAGTACTGGACATAGAAATCTAAGATTCTCTAAGTCAAGTATTGCTAACTTCTTTGTGTGTATTATGGACCCCTTCAGCAGTTCTGGTGAGGCCTTTTCAGAATGATTTTTCAAAAAAATTATAATTAAATACCAAATTGAAACCAGAAATTAGTGAAAATGAAGATGCATTTTTTCCTGTCCAAGTTAATAGACTCCTTGAAACATATCTATGGATCTCTAAGGGGTCTATAGACTCCAGGGGTCGAGACCTTTGTTCTAAGTGTTCTTGCCTTTTGGAATTTATTCGTTTATTAAGCACTTACTATTCACTAAATAATTTTATCATTAATTAAATTTTATTTATTTATTAAGCATTTACTATGTGTCAGATCATGCCATGAATTTACAAAGACAAAAACTAAACTAGTTTCTGCCCTCAAGGAAATTGCATTTTATTGAAGGGAAACAACATGAGCCCAGAAAAGTAAATGCAAAATATCTGTAATGGAGACATGGAGCAATTTTGGGAGAAATCCAAGTCATGAATAGGAGGGCAAGAGGGGAGAAGCATTTATTTAGTGCCTATTATGTGCAAGACACTGTGCTAAGCATTTTACAATTATCTCAGTTGATCCTCAAAACAACCCTGATATGCTGGTGTTATTATTATGCTCATTTTATAGATGAGAAAGCTGAAGCAAAATTAACTGATTTGTATAGGGTCACCTACCTAATGAGGGCCTGAAGTTTGATTGAAACTCTGGTTTCCTCACTCTAGGCTCAACCTTCTCTCTATTGCACCATCAGAAACCCTTAAAAGGGAACTTTTACTAAAACATAGAATTCTTGAAGAACAATAATGGGCAACAAATAGAAAGAACCAGAATGGAATAATGAAAACATTTAAAAACAGGACCAAAATTTAGACTTGATTAAGGTCATACAATTTGTTAGTGGTAGATCTGAGATTAGAACCCAGCTCTCTTAATGTTAACATTTTCCTTTGATGAGATTAATGTGTCACCAACATCTACTTTTTCTTTCAAATGTCATTGCTCCCGTATGTCACCAAGGAGTTGATTTGTGGATAGAGCTTCTAGGGTTTGCTTCTCAAATCATCTTGAATCTATTTTGTTCATAATTTGGATATAGATAATATATATTTACATAATATGTAATTATATATGAACTATGTACAAAATAGATTTAGGTTATAATAGATTTTTATAATAATAGCTAACATTTTTACAATATTTACTATGTACGAGGCATTGTGCTAAGTGCTTTATAATTACTTTGTCATTTGATCCTTATAACAACCTGAGATATTATTCTCATTGCAGATAAGGAAACTGAAGCAAAACAGATTAATTAATTTGTCCAAGTCACACAGCTAGTAAGTGTCTAAGGATGCATCTGAATTCAGATCTTTTTTTCATTTCAGGACTGTACTCTTCCATTGCAATAACATATATATATATATATATATATATATATATATATCCATTGCACTAACATATACATACATATATATTTATATACCCATATACATATATGAAATTACATGTTCAAATATATCATTTATGTTATTTCCCTTGGCTAAATTGTAAGCTTCCTGAAGGTAGGAGTTTGCTCTTTGTTATATTTTTGTCTTGGTATTCCCATTCCTTGAACTGTCAGCTACAAAGCAAGTGTTGAATAGTTGCTTGCTCATTGATGAATTGATTGATACTAGTTTTAAGAAAAGGCCAACAGTTCTCTCAGAGGGAGATCTATACCGGACAAAAACCATTCCAGGAGTTCTTCACTAGTTATAATTATGATACCAATGAGGTCTTTCAAGTGTGTAATGTTTTGCAGTTGTCTGAGCTCCTAGTCCTCCATGATCTCATTTGATCTTTACAACAACTCTATAAGAGAGGTATTGCTGTTATTATTTTGGTTTTCCTAAATCCCAGACAACTCTCAGTGACATGCCTTCATGAGTTTGTGGCAGAGCCAGCAGTAAGATGTAAGGTTCCCAATTTTTAGTCCAACAGCCATCCCACTTCATCACCCAAACTGTCTCCTTCATCAGTCTGGTGGCCCTGCCCTTGTCTAAGCAAAAACATTAGTGACTAGACTTCATTTACTATGGAAATAAATAAACTCAATCAATGAAATTTAAGTAGTCAGGGCATAAATCAACCTCACAGGTGTCTATTCTCATAAAGGGGTGATGGAAAATAAGCACAGCCAGGTCTCAGCTGTGGTCAATTAAACATTTATATGTCTGGGATGTGTCCCATGGCCAATTGAAACTTATCTGACAGCAAGTCCAAAGGAGGTCCCAGATGGCCGGGTGGCTGGCAAGCTACTTTTCACAGCTGTGTACTGGGAATATAGACCCAAGCAAGATTCCCAAAGTGTAATTACAATTACATAGATATGTTTTTTTTTTTTTTTAACACTGTAGGTTCTCCACAATTAAATCTATGGACCATTAAATATTTATTACTATGCTAGCTATCCCAGTGGTCAAGTTGTATGTCGCATGGTATTCATTTTTTTAATTCACCCTAATGCCTGGTCAAACTTTTGTTAGTACAAAAGCTTGGCTCTCATGGTCTTGCTGTGTTGCATATTAAAAAAGATCTAAAAAGGAGGGGTTGTGGGCTGTTTAGGTGATGAAATACAGTAATGTTTGCTGGTAGTGGAAATTTTGGGGCTTTATGGGAAGGTTATTCCTTTGGCTAGATAGATTCCTTCTAGTCCTTTACCTAGACTGTCCTAAATGTCATTTTCTCCCCTTAGAAAATGCCACTTAGAAACCATAAATTCATCTCAGAAGCCAAATTTTCTTTTTTTGCTCTGTATGTCTGATATTACAGAGGTTAAACAGATACCTATTAAGACAATCACCAACACCCCTGGATCCTTCCAGATCCAAGCTGGGTATGTGAATCTAAGCTATATCCTAGGCTCTGCTAGAGCCTAGGATATAGCTTAGATTCACATACCCAGCTTCTAAGAAGCTTTTTTTAAAAAAAATGTCCTTCTTCTCCATCAGAATATTACTATTTTCTCATTCCCTGAAGTTTTTTTTAATGTACTTCTCTCTCTATATATTGTATCCTTCCATAGAATGTAACTTCTTGAAGGCAAGTACTGTTTAATTTTTTTTTGTATCCTAGCACATACTAGGTACTTAATAAATGCTTATAAAATAAAAGAACACTGCATTTAGGCCTATGTTTGAATTCTAGTTATGTTATGTGACCTTTGCCTTTGTGTTTTAATACTCTAAAGATCTCTAACATAATAAGCTGCAGAAGAATCTTTGATCTGCATTAGAGGGAATTATTTTCCAATTAAATCATGGATTCAGACGAAAAAAAATTATCAGTTATTATTATTATTTTAAGGAAAGGATCAAGCTAGATGATATCAAAGGTCCTTTCCAGCTTTAAATCTTATGAGGTTATTATTCATAATGTGATTTAACAAGGTGCTTGGGAATTGTTGAATAAATGAGTTTCCTCTAAGAATAATGGTTGTTGTTGCTTAAATGTGAGTTATCAAGCTTCTAAGAGAGCTAGAGAGAAAAACTTCAAGCTAGTAAGTGCCTCTGACATTTCCTAGGTGTGTTACTAGGGGCAAGTTACTTATATTCCCTGAGCTTCCCTTTCCTCATCATTATCAAAGTGCATAAATTTAACAGTGTTGTTATGAGACTCCAATGATGTAATGGAAAGCAATTCATAAATGATAAAGCCCTGTATAAATGCCAGTCATCATTATTATTTCCAAAAGATTAATCACCAAAATCACCAAAAATTACCTCAGGAATAACTTGACTTTACATTCTTTAAATTAGTTAAGATCTTAAAGAAATGGTCCCACATTAGATAGAGTATATCAAATCAGGAAAAATTGCAATTAAATAAAGTGTTTCTACTGTCTTCTGTAATTGTCTTTCTTCTTGGACCTTTAAGTTGGTCAAAGATTCAAAAGTTAACCAGAAATGATAGATTTGGTGGGAAAAAATTCTTATTTGTTCTTGATAGGATGACATTTACAGAGAATACTTCCAGGACATCACTCTTTGGGGGTGAAATTTGTCCTGAAAAAAAGAACAACTCATGTTAATCATTTGATGCAACTGCTTTCATCCTTTCAAGCTCAGTGAAGTACACTTCTGTCTTCTAAGTAGCCCACCTGAGATATTGAAATCAATAGCATGCCTGTACAAAAGGCTATTAGGAGCATCCAGTGGAGGATCATAGAGGAGATCATAAGAGGAAAAAAAAAAGATATTACAAAAGTAACCAGAATGGAAATCTGAAAAATGTGTTTAAGAACAGAGTTAACCTAACTCATCTAACCCCAGGGTTGAGGTAAAGGAAAAATTTGTAGACAATCATATCCTGTAAAAGTGCCATTTGACAGAGTACCATTTTTCCTTCATCATCACTCCCATAAGTTCAGTAACTGCTCTCTTTTCAATTATCATAGGCTGCCCCAGAGTTGAAGATCAGGGCAGTAATTTTGACTCACTAGTCTCAAAGACAGCTCTAGTTATCCATTACAATATTTTGTAATGATGACAATAATTAGCAAATATACAGTGCTTTAAGATGTGCAAAGCACTTTTTCTTTTTACAAATCTTTCATTTTATCCCTTTATTAGCCATATGAAATAATTATTATTAGGGAAGTGAAGCAGATTTGCCTAGGATCATATAGCTAGTAAGTTTTAAGGCTGGATTTATATTTAGGTCTTCCTGACTCTGGATTCAATATTCTATTCACTGTACCACCTACTTGCCTTCATGAACTCCTGCCACAGCGCACAGTTTACTTATTTCTCTGTATTGTTGTTCATTCTTTGTTCTTGCAAAGGACTGATGACATCATGATTGTGGGATAAAGGTACAGTGTGTCTGAGTGTATAGTGTAATTCTGTTTTGTTTATAGAGCACAACATTTCTTTAATTTGGGTATACTATGCTGGGTGGTCCTGTTCCAGTGAGTTTCATGAATTGCAATTGATATTTAAATTCTTTACAGAGACCTTCCCAGTGTCCTTGTATTACTTTTTTTGGCCTCCATGTGAGTACTTTTATTAAAATATAGTGTATTTATATTTGCTGTGTTGTATAAGCATTGCAAAGATTGGGTGGTCTCTTTATATGAACTTTGCTATAAAAAGACTGGCCCCTGAAGTTTTGAAATAGTCTTACTGTCTTTCTGGTACTTCTCATTTGCCTAAAGCATGGAAAGAGCCTAGAAACGTAGATTTAGGGTCAACTGTGGAAAAGACTCATTTGAAACTACAGGAATGAATGAAATTATTGGATAATTTTTAAATTTTCTTTTCTCTCTTTCCTCTTCTTCATAATTTGTCTTCTAGTTCCAAGATTTTTAGGATGTAAAGTTTTTAAGGGAATTTATTACCACTAAGATTAGAAATAAAAAATTCTAAAATATTTTGATCTAGAAAATACTAAGAAGCATTAGATGCTTCATATTATTAACATTTCTTATCTGTATCCTTGCTTTTGAATGTTTTTCTAACAGTAAAATTGTTGGTAAAATCTGTGACCTCTAGAATTTAAAGCATCTGGAAATCCTTTAACAAATTTCAGGAAACTCATTTAGTTGGCTCCATAAGTGATAATAATAGCAATAATAAAATTGAGATAGCACAATGGGGCAACTAGATGGCACAGTAGATAGAGTGCAGAGTCTAAGGTGAGGAAGCCTCAGTTTCATGAATTCAAATCTAGTCTCAGATGCTTCTTAACTGTGTAATCCTGGACAAATCATTTAATGATGTTTGTCTCAGTTTTTTCATTTGTAAATTGAGTGGCAAAATCACTCCAATGTCCTTTGCCCACTAAAATCCCAAGTGAGGTCATGAAGAGTCAGACACAACAGAAAAATGACTGAACAACAATATAACACTTTGAGATTTACAAATCACATTAAAAATATTATCTCTTCGATCTCTACAACCTGGGAGGTAGATACTATTATAACCGAGGAAACCAATTTTGATAGAGATTATATGACTTTCTTGGGGTCACAAGTTAATGTCTGAGGCCAGATTTGAACACTGGTCTTCTTGATTCCAGATTCAGCAATCTATCCATTGCTTCACCTCACTGATAAAAAATATGTGGTAAAGGTAATTTCTTCTTGAGAATTCCCAAGCCCTGATAAAGTCTAATAAGATATCAATATAACATAGAAAGGGCAAATGTTAAAGGAAGTGCTAGACCTCCTTCATCTTATTGAAGAAGAGGGAGACTGTGAGTTAGGAATATGTCCATTCTGTCAGACAGTAGCTGGATGAGTTGGTTTTGTTTATACCTTTTTCTCTGTCATGAGGAAGGGTCAGTTTGAGGGAGATAGTGTTGTTCTATGTACAAAAATTAGTGTAATGCCTTTTTTGTCATTGTTTGCTTGTTTTTATCTTTATTGTGTTTTTCCCCTTTTGATTTGATTTTTTCTTTTGCAGCATGACGAATATGGAAATATCTATAGAAGAATTGAACTTGTTTAATCTATATTGGATTGCTTGTTGTCTTGTGGAAGAAGGAGAAAAGGAGAAAAATTTGGAACACAAGGTTTTGCAACTTATGTTGAAAACCATCTTTGCATATAATTGAAAAAATAAAATACTTTCTAGTATAATATAGTAATAAAATATAGTAAAATATGGTATAATGATATAATATATAAGTAATAATATATTAAATATATAGTATATATTAATATATTAAATATTATATATATACATATATATATAGTAATATATGGTAATAAAAATTAAAATGAGTATGTTGTAAAAATAGAAGAAATCAGTGAAGCTTTTCTTTTTGGTGTTATGTAAATGATAAAGGCAAGAATAATGTACTGTGGATAAGACTTCATAATGGCTGCCAGATAACAGCTAGTTGTGTGACCACACAAGGCAGTTCCTAGGGCTCTCATTTCATTATTCCCCATGTTAAGCCTTGGGGGCTTTTATAGAGCTGCAACTTCAAAAATCCCTTTACTCCTTCCTCAAATATTCTCTACCCCTTCTCATGGTAAATAGTTAAAAGAAAACAAAATGCTCTGGTTTGTTCTGTTGATTGCAATAATACTTTATTCAGAAAGATGAAATGATTATACAGAAGGCTAGATTTAGGACTAGAAGGGAACTTAATATGACATCCCCTCATTTTAAAGGTGGGGATACTGTGACCCAAAGAAACAAACAATTTACTCAGTGTCACACAAGGATTAAGTGATGAAATAATGGTTTTATCTTCAAATTCAGTCCTCTTTCTACTGGACCATTTATAAATTATTTAGAACCTAGACAATGATAGAAACATTAAAGAGATAGACTCCAACTTTGGAGTCAGATCTTACTGGTTTATTTGCTCTAAATAGTTTTCTTCAGACCCTTGAGTCCAGTTTATTTTGGTCCCTGATCTTTTGCCTGAATCCTTGAAAAATCTGTATTCTCTTTCCATCTGAGTATAATCCCTCTGGTCTCTAAAACATCTGCTCTCTAACTTGTCCCAATCCTCTTAACTCAAACTTTTTCCTTTTAATAACTTTTCTGCTAGTTCTATACTTTTCTTTAGCCCTAAAAAGCCTGGCTTTCCTGACCTCACTACAAATCTATATCCCACTGTATTTTTTTTTAACCCTAGACAGATTCTCAGTTTTACTTGGGAGATAATCATATTTGCTCACAATTTATTCACCAAACATTTATTTAACAAACATTATTTATCTGGTAAATCTCAAACACTGTTGAAATACTTAAAATACAAGAAGAAAAATGAAACAGTTTCTGTCCTCAAGGAACATATATTTTATTGGTACAGGGCAAATATTTTTTAAATTAATTTTATAATTATAACATTTTTGACAGTACATATACCTGGGAAATTTTTTTACATTATCCCTTGCATTTCCTTCTGTTCCGAATTTTCCCCTCCTTCCCTCCACCCCCTCCCCTAGATGGCAGACATTCCCATACATGTTAAATATGTTATAGTATATCCTAGGTACAATATATGTGTGCAGAACTGAATTTCTTGTTGCATAGGAAGAATTGGATTCAGAAGATGAAAATAACCTGGGAAGAAAGACAAAAGTTTACACTCATTTCCCAGTGTTCTTTCTCTGGGTGTAGCTGACTCTGTCCATCATTGATCAATTGGATCTGAATTAACTCTTCTCTTTGTTGAAGAACTTCCATCAGAATACATCCTCATACAATATTGTTGTTGAAGTGTATAATGATCTCCTGGTTCTGCTCATTTCACTCAGCATCAGTTGATGTAAATCTCTCCAAGCCTCTCTGTATTCATTCTGCTGGTCATTTCTTACAGAACAATAATATTTCATAAAATTCATATACCATAATTTACCCAACTATTTTCCAATTGATGGACATCCGTTCATTTTCCAGTTTCTAGCCACTACAAAAAGGGCTGCCACAAACATTTTGACACATACAGGTCCCTTTCCCTTCTTTAGTATTTCCTTGGGATGTAAGCCCAGTAGTAGCACTGCTGGGTCAAAGGGTATGCACAGTTTGATAACTTTTTGGGCATAATTCCAGATTGCTCTCCAGAATGGTTGGATTCTTTCACAACTCCACCAACAATGCATCTGTGTCCCAGTTTTCCCACATCCCCTCCAACATTCATCATTATTTTTTCCTGTCATCTTAACCAATCTGACAGGTGTGTAATGGTATCTCAGAGTTGTCTTAATTTGCATTTCTCTGATCAATAGTGATTTGGAACACTCTTTCATATGAGTGGAAATAGTTCTAATTTCATCATCTGAAAATTGTCTGTTCATATCCTTTGATCATTTATCAATTGGAGAATGACTTGATTTCTTATAAATAAAGTCAGTTCTCTATATATTTTGGAGATGAGGCCTTTATCAGAACCTTTAACTGTAAAAATGTTTTCCCAATTTGTTACTTCCCTTCTAATCTTGTTTGCATTAGTTTTGTTTATTTTGTTTTTTAATTTGATGTAATCAACAATTTCTATTTTGTGATCAATAATGATCTCTAGTCCTCCTTTAGTCACAAATTCCTTCCTCCTCCACAAGTCTGAGAGGTAAAATATCCTATATATATATATATATATATGTGTGTGTGTGTGTGTGTGTGTGTGTGTGTGTATTATATACACTATGCACACATACTATACATAGATGTGTATAGTGTGTGTGTGTGAATAGTTTGTGCTTAATAATAAACTACATAGAGAGTAATTTTGAGGTGGTAGGCAATAGCAAGGAGGAGGGCAGATCAAGATAGACTTCTTGTAGGAGCTAACTGAACTTTGAAAAAAATTTCAGGATTCTACAAGGTATAGAGGAGAAAGGAGGTTATTCTAAGTAAGCCTTTTCAAAGTTACAGAAATGGAAAACCATGTGTGGACAAGAGCAAACAGGATGATTTTATTAGAATGTACAATTCTTTTAAAAAAAGGTAATTCTACCAAACATTTATTTTTTATTCTTTTTTATTATTCTAGCCTTCTATTTTCAAAACATATGCATAGAAAATTTCAACGTTTATTCTTGAAAAACCTCGTGTTCCAAATTATTTCCCTCCTTTATCCCTAGCCCCTCTCCTAGATGGCAAATAATCCAATATATGTTAAATATGTATAGTTCTTTTATTCATATTACCACAATTATATCATACAAGAAAAATCAGATCAAAAAAGGGAAAGAATAAGAATGAAAATAAATGCAAGCAAACAACAACAAAAGGAGTGAAAATACTATGCTGTGATCCACTCTCAGTTCCCACAGTCCCCTCTCTGGGTATAAATGTCTCTCTTCATCACAAGAACATTGAACTAGCCTGAACCATCTCACTGTTAAAAAGAGCCATGTCCATCAGAATTGGTCGTCATATAATTTTCTTGTCGCTGTGTACAATGATCTCCTGGTTCTGCTCATTTTACTCAGCATCAGTTCGTGTAAGTCTCTCTAGATCTCTCTGAAATCATCATGCTGATCATTCTTACAGAACAATAATATTCCATAACATTTGTATACCACAATTTATTTAGCCATTCTCCAACTGATGGGCATCCACTCAGTTTCCAGTTTCTGGCCACTACAAATAGGACTGCCACAAACATTCTTGCACATCCAGGTCCCTTTCCCTCATTTAAATGCGCTTAGTAGAGACACTGCTGGGTCAAAGTGTATGCACAATTTGATAACTCTTTGAGTGTAGTTTCACATTGCTCTCCAGAATGACTGCATCCATTCACAATTCCACCAACAATGTATTAGTGTCCCAATTTCCCCACATCTCCTCCAACATTCATCATTATCTTTTCCTATCATCTTAGCTAACCTGAGAGGTATGTAGTAGTACTTCAGAGTGGTCTTAATTTGCATTTTTCTGATCAATAGTGATTTGGAGCACTTTTTCCTACGACTAGAAATGGTTTCAATTTCTTTCTGACAATTTTCTATCCATATCCTTTGACCATTTATCAATTAGAGAATGGCTTGATAGAATGTACAATTCTTGAAGGAGAATAATTAGCAGTTAGTTTGGAAAGATAATATGAAGCTGTATTGGGAAGGGTTTCAAAAGCTGAACAGAGGAGTTTGTATTTTATCGTAAAGATAATAGAAAGCTATAAGCACTTTTTGAGAAAGAATGTGGCACCATCAGATCAGTGTTTTATAGGAAGATCCCTTTGGTAGCATGTGAAAGACATATTTAGTAGGGATCAACTAGAGGCTGGGAAACCAGTTGGAAAGAGTCCATATAGATCATCTATTCTTAATACCCTTATTTTTAAAGATAGGGAAGACGAGGTACCTAGAATTCCAGCTGCTGCCAATCATTAAAATATTGACCCATAAATGATAATATTTAAGACTATACAATGGAACTCACTTTATATTCTTCTTGAAAATGCAACTTTACAATATAGCTTTTGACTACAATCTTTATTTTTCATTTTCTGTCTTACTTTAAGCTGTAGCAGAAACTTGAATAAAAACCATGTCACCTCTGCATTTGACAAGTCAGCCTCCATGTCTCATCTGAAGTTCTCCTTTTCCTTTTTTTTTTTTTTTTCTTTCTCTTTACAGGGAATTGACTACTCCCAGACAGGTTGACATTCCCCAGAGAATGAGCAAGCCAGCAGTCAAACAAAAAACAAAAAAAAAATTGAGTCCTTTTTCAAGAGCTCTCTGCACTTTTCTGGCCCCACTTTTCTGGCCCCTCCTTTCCGTCCCAAGAGGCCTGGCTATTCTATCTTTCTTTCTATTTAAAAGGTCACCTCTGAGCAGAGATAGCCAGATTAGGTGGGGATTTAGTCTGGTGAACTGAGAAGAAAACAAAATTTCAATCAAATACATTGGTTAAGGTTGTTATTGTTACCTACCATGTTACCTAACTTAAAGGATACATTCTTTCTGTTAACAATCAATGGACTGCAGAAATGGAAAATGACATGTATTCTCACTCTTGATCATGCCTTAGGCAGTTTTCTATAACTTTTATGAATAATAAAATCAATCAAAAAGAATTTATTTTGTATCTACTGTGTGTTAGTAGGACAACAAAACCGAAACCCCCAAAATGGTCCCTGGTGTT
This sequence comes from Sminthopsis crassicaudata, assembly GCF_048593235.1. Taxonomy (NCBI): domain Eukaryota; kingdom Metazoa; phylum Chordata; class Mammalia; order Dasyuromorphia; family Dasyuridae; genus Sminthopsis; species Sminthopsis crassicaudata. The sequence continues at coordinate 558,222,981 of NC_133619.1, forward strand.
AAAGACCTTACATTATGCTAGGAAGAAATAACAAATATAATTATCTCTTCTTCCATGGTGTCCCATCCTCCACCCAAATCTGGAAAATCCTTGAAAAAATTTTGGCTCTTCCCTTATACCAGAGAAAAAGTCTGAATTTTTTTCTTTTTCTTTTATGGAATGTTTTCTAAATTTAAAAATTGGGTGAAGTATTTGGTCATAGATTCTTTTTTATCTATGGGCAATTGTAGCTTTTGCAAAAATTGACATTTAATTTCTCATACAGACTCAAGATATAGCAAAACTGAGATGGAGAAAATTGCAGTGTAGAAGAGGTAGCTATACATATACAACTCCTCTCCAACATTGCCATGCAGACTTAAGAGATGAAATATAGAGATATAGAGATTTATGTCTATATGTCACAATATAGATATATAATCTATCTATCTAATCTATTTATCTATTATCTATATACAAAGACAAAGGAAACTAAGTCTTATTGGCAGCAGCTGCAGGCTTCCTGTTTATCCTGAAATTCAAACTTCTTTGCCTTTCTGATTTGTGGAAATAGTATCCCACAATTCCTCTCTCTTGAATTTTCAATCTCTCTCTTCAATCTTCCTTAGTAGAGGTTCTTAATCTGACATCTGTGAAGTTTTTTTTTCTTTGTTTCTTTTTCTTTGTTTGTTTGTTTCTTCCTTTCTTCCTACCCCATCTTTTCTTTGGTTTCTTCTATAATCCTAGGTATTAAATTCTGTGTGTTTAAAAATATTAAATTTAATTCTTAATTGGTTTAATTTTATCCTGTGAACTTAAAGACATTAGGTTTCACCAAACCATCAAGGTAATTCATGATGCAAAAAAATTGGAAACTCTTGTCCTATACCTATAAATATATTCTGATTCTAAATAAAAAAATGTCTTCTTTCAATTTTGTTAGTACCTGGAGTTATTGTCTCATCTCTTTCCTCTCTTTCACTGAAAATAAGTCCATTTCTTACTTTCACTGCCTCCTCAGTTCTTTGCAACCTTGCTTCTGTGTTCAGTATTTGACTAGTTATCTCTAGTAACTTTATAATTTCTCAATTCTGATCATATTAAACTTCTACAGCTTTTGGTGCTGAGTGGTCCCCTCCTTCTCAATGCTGTCTCCTACTTTTTCTGCTTTTGTGTTTCTCCAGAAACTTCTTTTGCTGTTACGCTTCTTTCAATTCTTCTTTATGACTGTTTCTCTCTTCTGTATTTCTTATCTATACCTTTTTTTCAGGGTTCTGTCTTCATGAATGTTTTTTCCTTCTTTCTACACATTTTCTCTTTTGACAATTTTGTTTTTTCCTCTGTGCTTGCCCTAGTACCTTTCTAAATTTGTCTTCTAAAACTATTGCTTCAGCTCTAATTTGTCTTGATCTTGAGGCCCATATTCCATCATTTCATTACTTGCTAATATTGGAAAACTGGAAATCATCTTTGATTCCCTATTTCTCACTCCTTATTTTTTTTTTTACCATATTCAATTAGTCACAGTCTTTTTTTTACCATCAGAATATTTCTTGTACCTACCTTTTCCTTTCTATTATTAACACTTCATTACTTAAACCAATCAATAAATGTTTGTTAAGCCCTTCCTATGTATTAGTAACTGTGCTAAGTACTGAGGATACAAAAAGGAGGCAAAAGATAGTCCCTGTCTACAAAGAGCTTATAAACTAATGGCAGAGACAACATGTAAACAAATATAAACAAAGTAAATACATACAAGAAAAATAGGAAATACTCAATAAAGTGAAAATACTGAAATTAAGAGATGTTAAATAAAACGTCTGGGGTACAGGAACCCTAACATCAAATATGTAATATCATATTAGCAATGAATATTGCTGAAAACTTACCACTTGTAAGTTTTAGGATATTTTTTATGAGGTAAATACCTAATGATGAGATTTATACCTCATTAAAATTAGGATTAATTGAGATCTAGTGGCAGGATTGGGGTACAGGGAGTCAAACGGAGTTCCTCTGCATCCCCTTTGGATTTGGCACAAGGATACAACGTTAAATAAGGTCTAGTGGTGGCAAGAGTCCCCTGTAAATGAATTTACAGGTCTGAAAACCTAGATTGATGTTTGGAAGCAAGCTTAAAGTCTGGTTAGTAAAAGGCATTAGATAGAGGAAGAAATACACCATAAGTGATGGGACAGAGAGTCTCTGATGCAAAGAATGTTACTGGAATTTTTCAACTCTTTGCCCAGGGATGATTCCACCTTGGCTCTTTTATTTGCTTCAAGGAGCCTAGGGCATTGGGCAAATTCTTGGTGGGCTTTTCAGATAAGGGACAAACTGTTTTGGGGAAATCTGAGCAGATAGTTGGGGGCTGAGAAAATCCAAGCCAGCTTAGATCCAGTGGGGGCTGGGCACAAGCCCAAACTGGCTCAGATACTGATCTCTCCCCATGGAACACAAAAGGGTGGTTTTGACCAGATCTTGTAAATCAAAAGTCAGTCCCAAAGGAAGTTGTGGATCAGACAAGGAATCTTAAAGGGGCTGTTGCCCCCATAATTTTTATTCACATGATATTATTCCTATCCTGAATGCCTCCCTTTCCCATTTCCCCAGGCCCTTTTATTCTATTAGTCCATATCTCTCTCCTTTCAAATTTGACTTATAATGTAAAAAAGAAAAGTAGAAAAAAGGAAAGAAAAGAAAACAAAAGACTTCCCAGGAGTCTTCTTTATTTAATTTCACCTCATTCTGACCATTGCTTTTTTTTTTTTTTTTCTAAATCAGTTTGCTAACATATTTACTTTATGCCACACTGATAAGCAAAATTTCTACTGGGCTATCGCAGCATGTTTGGGTCTCCCATAAGTCTAGAAGCAGTATGACAAAAGAAATAGGGTTCTGAATCTAGAGTCAATGAAGAACTAACTGCATTTGAGTCCTTTCTCAGATATTTACTCACTACAATGATGCAAGACAAATCAATTAACTTCTCAGAACTACTTCTCAGTCTACTAGTAACCTTCAAAGGACAAAAGTACAATTTTTTTTGTGGAAACAAAGATAAACTAGAAAAATTTTTCATGTCTCTGTGGACCACTGTAAGGTAGTAAGTCAACAAGCATTTATTAAGCACTTACTGTGTACCAGGCATTGTACTAAATGTTAACATTGCAAATATAAGCCAAAAAAAATAATAACAAAAAAAAAAACAAAAAAAAAAACCACACACACAATTTAATGGGGAAGATAACATATAAAAGGAAACTTAAAGGATGGGGAAGTATACTCAGCATGGGGGATTAGAGAAATGCAGGTTGGTAGTAAAGAAAGAGATATCCTGGTTACTCTCTTTATATGGAGGATCAGGGACATGATAATATAAAATTAGGAAAACCTGAGTTCAGATCTTGACTTAAATTCTTCTTTGCTATTTAATACTAGAAAAATTATCAGCTTCAATAATCTCAACCTCAGTGGTTTCATCTGTAAAACAAAGGAGCTAGACTCCATAGACTCAGAGTTCCTTCGAGCTCTAAATCTACACTTCTACGAGTTAAATTCCTAGGAAGAGCTAGAGGGCTGTGGCAGAAAAAGCACCAGAGGAAGCTTGTAGGGCATTGGTTTTAAAACCAATAAAACTTGAATATTAGCTTTGTGACTCTAGGCAAATCACTTAATCTTTTAGCCTTAGTTTCTTTGACTGTAACATGGAATCAATAACACTTACTACATAGAATTGTTGTGAGGATCAAATAAAATATTTATTAGAGTACTTAGCACAGTTCCTGGCACACAGTAAGCACTATAGAAGTTCTTATAACCATTCCTCCTCCTTTTCCCCCCAGGATTTGGAGTCAGTGGACTCAGGTTCTACTTCCAGTTCTACTATGTTGTCTCTGAATACCTTTGGATTAGTCACTTCAACTCTCTTGATCTTAGTTTTCTCTTCTGCAAAATGCTAAGTGTGGTCTAGATGGCCTCTGAGGGACTTTCTGGTCCTAAGACAATGAGCTTGTGATCTTAGTATTTCTCATATTGCTTTGTAAATAATAGATTCATAGTAAATGACTATTGGATGAATACTGAACAAATGAAAAAAATCCATCACCCAGACCTAATTGCTTCAGTGGCAACATCTGGAGTATAGATCAAGTCCAAGTATTTCACTATTGGTACCCATTCCTCTTAATAAGATGTGTCTTCTAAAAAGTGTCTGCTCCATAGTTGAAGAGAAGTGTCTGCTCCATGACTGGGATGCTCAGGAGCATCAGATTAGGATGTTGAGGGTCAGGGAAGAAAATTAATAACCAGAGTGAGGTTGGGATATAGTGGGCAGCATCTCAGCAGGGATCTATAGGGATCAATTGTGACTAGATTCATTCCTAGTTTCTTTCTGTGCTCTGGAATTCCTTGTTTCCTTGCTTTTTGGTGCTTTAGCACTGAATCTCTGACTTTATTTACAGACTTGAAATCTGACTCCTCCCTTCTGGATTTATTTCTAATTGATTCTTTTTTTTAGTATTTTTTTAAAATTCTGGATTTATTTCTAATTGATTCTTTTTTTAGTATTTTTTTAAAATTCATGAAAAGATAGTTTTCAACATTCACCTTTGCAGAACCTTGTGTCCCCAACTTTTTCTCCCTTTCTCTCCACCTCTACCTAAGATAGCAAGCAATCTGATATAGATTTTCTAATTGATCCTCAAATTGACCTGGTTTTGCTTTAATTTATGTAAAACTTTGCAAACTTTAAAATTCTATCTAAGTGTTAACTACTATTTTGATTCTTTATCTTCTGGCTTATGTGGGGGTTCCCTTGGGCAAAGATGGAATGTCTTTTAACCACTGCTTTGTTACCTTATAGGCTCCCACAATGCTTGTTTCATGCTGGCTACAAGGTTGGAAGGAGGACAGTAGCTTGTGGCCAAAACATCTTCTGGCCTTGGGAGTCAACCTTAGAAGGTTGAATTTTAAAAACAGCAGCCATAAACTGCTACCTCCTGGGAGAAAGGAAGGGAATAAGACGTTTTGGCAACAGTCAAAACTGAGATCTTCACCTTCAGGGAAAAAGTTCATTGAATCCTCAGACCAAATTTCTCACTAATTGTGTTCTCACTCATTGTGACTTTCTGATTCAAAAATATTTGTACTGATTACTTCTATATGACTTGACATTTTCTCTAGTCTTCATGACTTCTCAAACATCTAGTTCAAGAGATTTCATCTATCTTCAATATCAATGACAACAAGAACCCTCAAATGATAAAAGCCCAATGAACAAACAACAGAGGGAAAGGTTCCCTTTAATAAATAGTATTTATAAATTGTTTTAAGGTCTTCATAGTATTTTACATATATCTTCCCAGGCACTATTATTACCTCTATATTATCAATTAAAAAAACATTGAGACTGAGCTTATAGCTGTACCTCCTAAGTGTGGTATAGGATCAGAACACAAATCACAAATTTTTCTGATTACAAATCTAGCACTATATCTCCTTTACCACTTTGCTGGTTGCCAATAACAAAAAAATATTTTGGCATGATTTTTTAAAATAGCAACTAACTGGAGGTATTAAAATGTCCATTAATGAGGAATGAATAAGGTGTATATGCATTGCATAGAATGTTCTTATACCATTAAAATGATGAGATGAGAACTGCACCTTTGATTTCATTGATATAGATTACCTATAAGAGAGAAACTCCTTCTACTCATGAAGACCAGTGCCTTCTCTACAATTTATAGTCTCATAGAGTTACCCAAAGCATTTTGATATTGTGTCATGACCAGGGTTACATTTTAGTATATGTCATAGATAGGCCTTTTCTAATGCTATCTTCCCTCTCCCCACACATTTTCTACTTCCCAGGTCAGCTCTCTAATGAATTTCAGGAAATGATTGAATCTGAAAAGTTCACAGAAATTTGTAAACACTTTTATGAGCTGATGTAGAGAGAGCTAATCCAGAAGACTGACATGATAATGACAATAATGTAAAGGAAAATAGTAGGTTTTAGAATTCTAATCAATTATTAGGACAGTAACTGTGGAATGAATCTTAAGTTTTCAGGAGTGGTCATGGCATTGATATATTTTGCTTCACCACATTTACTTAAGGTCTCTATGATCAACTGATTCATTGACAAGTGACAGTGATGTTATAAGTTGAAAAAAGATCAAACATTTAAAATTGGCTTCTTGGCTTATAGTACCTCCACAAATCATTAGGTGATATTTGACTTCTTAGTGCTTTCCAATTGGATATGTATCAATAATACATAAAATCCAGATATATTCAAGCAAGCCACTGACAAATCAGGATGCAAGAGTTATTGTGTATTAACACATTCCGCTATTTCAAATTCTCGAGAGAACGAGAGTCCTTCTATCAAGAGGAAAGGTATCCTTAGAGGTAGAAAGCAAGATGAAAAGTTTTGTGATTCCTTTAAAAAATTCCACTGTTGCAATATAATTTTGGTTAACCTCTCTTACTCTATTACAATACTAAGAAACTATTCAACTCCACACTTTCTATTTATTTGGTGCTAAATAGAAAGTGAGTGGGGAGTATGAGGTATTTAGAATTCACCAAGGGCTTTTATATCAAGTTGTATAATATGCCAATATTCACTATGGGTAGAGGATGATGAGGATCTGTTCATGTGAGAAGTATTATTTCCCATAGACAACAAGGACAAGTGAAGTGTATGGTCTATTGGGAACAATTAAGACTAGATAACTGTGTACAGGGATCCATTTTAGAACATCTGTGCTCCAGATCCAATTTAATAATATTGCTATCTGTATCAAACAAACTAAAATATGGAGCCTGAGTTCTTATGAGAGAAGGGTTGGTGTCCATATCCCATAGCTACTATATAAGTGAAAGAAGTCCTGACCATGACATTTGAAAGCATGAAAAAGCAAATTGTAACCCAGTGAGACAGCAACTCCTACCAATACTCATAGTGTCTAACTATAGTTCTTCTGAGACCTAGTTCCTTGATTTTTTTTTTACTGAGCAACTTGTTTCTTAAATTACCAGTCCTAGTATCATGGACAGAATTTTGATTTAGTTGCTAGATTGGAATCTGCAGTCTCTCTAGAAAGTATGTTGTAAATGGATTTTTGGACTGATCTAGTTTTGGCTTTTTAACAGTTTTACTATTTATTATTTATTCTGGGACATATCTGGTTGTCATCTTCATATTGCCATTGAGGCACACTTTAAACTGACTCAGAGAAACTTTGAACTCTGAATACTGGCTTACAATTGGTATTTGTTAACTCTATTTCAAGGTTTCATTTCAATCTTGTACCTCTTTTCCTGTCTCTTCAGCTTCTCTCCACATTATGATATTGGACATATTTATGAAGTGAACTTTTGTACTTGTTTACCTTTAGCTCATCCTCTGAAGACATCTAATACTGATAATGAGATTCTGCTTAGAATTTCTTCATCACATAATGCTATTCCGATTTACTTTATCATTAAAAGATGATGCAGTCAATCATTTACTTATGAGTAATTAATTTTTTCACTGTTTTGCTATAAGATGTGCAAACAATTGGCCTGTGATGAAACCTTGGCATCATTTATTATGGGAGCCTGCTGTTTAATTCTTCCCCTGTCACAATTCATCATTTATTTACCTTGGAAGGATGTCTTTTTGTACTTATACATGTGATGCATTTTTCTCTCACATAAGTCATTTTTCAAGAGTTCATTCTTGCTCATATTAATTCATATGAAAAATGATGACACTTTACACTTGAGGTATGAAATATCATACTATTTGATATGAGCTCCAGAGATAGTTACTTGGTTGAGGTCATATCACTGGCTAGCTAATAGCTAATCTTGAACTGGAATTCAGATCTCTTGACATTTAATTCAATCATCTTTCTGCCTTCAGATAATATAGGAGCTAATATGAACATCTTATACTCAATCATGCACTAGTTAATTATATGTCTGCCATATAATTTATACTCACACGCCTACATAATAATCTAGTCCTGAACTATAAATCTTATGTCAAAGACCTGGCATTTCTTTGGTTTGGAAAATCTCACCAACAACTAGATAACAGCTTATCTATGATTTTTACTTGTAGAAAGATGCCTAAGAGTATTAAAAGATTAAGTGACTTGCCAAGAGCCATACAGTCAGAAATGTTATGTCAGGATTTGAATCAAAATCATAATTACTCTAAGTTCAGTTTTCTATCTACTCTAGTATACCTTATCTTTACTGAATTATATGTGTATGTGTGTGTATGTGTGCACACATTTAGGCTTTGGTATGTAAATATAGTTCCTTATCCACTAAAAATGTTAGCTTAGATCAGTGGTCCTCAAATTTTTTAAATAGGGGGCCAGTTCACTGTCCCTCAGACTGTTGGAGGGCCATTCTATAATAAAAACAAAAACTATGAACAAATTCCTATGCACGCTGCATATATCTTATTGTGAAGTGAAGAAACAAAATGGGAACAAGTACAATATTTAAAATGAAGTAAATTTAAATCAACAAACTTACCAGTATTTCAATGGGAACTATAGGCCTGCTTTTGGCTAATGAGATGGTCAATGTCTGGTTCCATATTTGTTACTGCTAGTTGTAACAAGTGATGCAAGTGTGCATCCGTTAGTCTTGATTTGGTTGGAGATTTCAAATGTTTCATTCTAGAAAAAGTCTGTTCATAGACATAAGTGCTGCCAAAGATGGTTGCCATTTTGAGTGCATGGTTCCTGAGATGAGGATATGTCTCAGAGGGGAGAGATGCATAGAAATTATAAAGGCTGCTTGACTTGAATGCATCTTTCAGAGAGTCACAATTCTGCAGTTCAGCCAGTTCCATTTGGTAAATTGTATCCACATTTTCTTTTTTTTTATTTTTATTTTTTATAATATTATCCCTTGTATTCATTTTTCCAAATTATCCCCCCCCTCTCTCTACTCCCTCCCCCCGATGACAGGCAATTCCATACATTTTACCTGTGTTACAATATAACCTAGATACAATACATGTGTGTAAATACCATTTTCTTGTTGCACAATAAGCATTAGATTCCGAAGGTACAAGTAACCTGGGCAGACAGACAGTAGTGCTAACAATTTACATTCACTTCCCAGTGCTCCTTCTCTGGGTGTAGCTACCTCTGTCCATCATTGTGTATCCACATTTTCAATGTCAATAGAAAATGGATTATGGAAAAGCTGTATGTCCTGTTCATGGAGATGAAGCTCTTTAAATCTAAATTGGAACTCCTTTTGCAATTTTTCCAATGAATCCACACATGTTTTGTTTGGGAATGCAATCAGTGATTTTTCTGCTAACAGATTTTTGAGTTGTGGGGAGATGGCAGAAGTTTTCCTCCTTCACTTGTTTGATGAGGAGGCCTAATTTTACTTCAAATGCTTTGACATGTGATTGCATATCACAGATGAGCTTCCCCTTTTCTTGAAGTTGCACATTGAAATTGTTGAGTAGCTCTGTTACATCTGTCAGAAAGACAAGGTGCCATTTCCATTCTGCATTATTGAGCTCTGGTCCTTCTTTGTTTTTTGAAAACAGAAAAGTTATGGCAGAAACTAGGCATGGACCCATATTTAACACCACATACTAAGATAAGATCAAAATGGATCCAAGATTTAGGCATAAAGAATGAAATCATAAATAAATTAGAGGAACATAGGATAGTTTACCTCTCAGACTTGTGGAGGAGGAAGGAATTTGTGTCCAAAGGAGAACTAGAGACCATTATTGATAACAAAATAGAAAATTTTGATTACACCAAATTAAAAACTTTCTGCACAAACAAAACTAATGCAAACAAGATTATAAGGGAAGTAACAAATTGGGAAAAACATTTTTACTGTTAAAGGTTCTGATAAAGGCCTCATCTCCAAAATATACAGAGAATTGACTTTAATTTATAAGAAATCAAGCCATTCTCCAATTGATAAATGATCAAAGGATATGAACAGACAATTTTCAAATGATGAAATTAAAACTATTTCCACTCATATGAAAGAGTGTTCCAATAACTATTGATCAGAGAAATGCAAATTAAGACAACTCTGAGATACCACTACACACCTGTCAAATTGGCTAAGATGACAGGAACAAATAATGATGAATGTTGGAGGGGCTGTGGGAAAACTGGGACACAGATGCATTGTTGGTGGAGTTGTGAAAGAATCCAACCATTCTGGAGAGCAATCTGGAATTATGCGCCAAAAGTTATCAAACTGTACATACCCTTTGATCCAGCAGTGCTACTACTGGGCTTATATCCCAAGGAAATACTAAAGAAGGTGAAAGGGACCTGTATGTGTCAAAATGTTTGTGGCAGCCCTTTTTGTAGTGGCTAGAAACTGGAAAATGAATGGATGTCCATCAATTGGAGAATGGTTGGGTAAATTATGGTATATGAATGTTATGTAATATTATTGTTCTGTAAGAAATGACCAACAGGAAGAATACAGAGAGGCTTGGAGAGACTTACTTCAATTGATGCTGAATGAAACGAGCAGAACTAGGAGATCATTATACACTTCAACAATGACACTGTATGAGGATGTATTCTGATGCAAGCAGATATCTTCAACATAGAGAAGAGCTAATCCAATTCCAATTGATCAATGATGGACAGAATCAGCTACATCCAGAAAAGGAACACTGGGAAATGAGTGTAAACTCTGAGCTTTTTGTTTGTTTGTTTGTTTTGGTTTTTGTTTTTTGTTTTTCTTCCCAGATTATTTTTACCTTCCGAATACAATTCTTCCTTTGCAACAACAACAACAACAAAATTCGGTTCTGCACATATATATTGTACCTAGGATATACTATAAGATATTTAATATGTATGGGAATACCTGCCATCTAGGGGAAGGGGTGGAGGGAAGGGAGTACAAGGGATAATGTTGAAAAAAAATTAAAAAAAAATTCAAAAAAAAAGAAAAAGAAAAAGAAAAAGAAAAAGAAAAAGAAAAAGAAAAAAAATAAGAAAACAGGAAAGTTGTAATCTGTGGAAGTAAGTCGTAGAAATGTTTTAAAACTTTCCCTCGACTCAGCCAACGGATTTCTGTGTGATATAGAACATCTTCATACTCAACATTTAGCTCAGGCAGAAATTCCTGATATTGTCTGTGATTTATTGCATTAGCTCTAATGAAGTTAACACAAGATACCACAATTTTCATAACAGAGCCCCACTTCAGTGATTTACTACACAGCACTTGTTGGTGGATGAGGCAGCGTATGGCTATTGGATGAGAATGGTTATGTTTGTACATCTCTTGGTTAATGAGAACAATTACTCCTTTCTTAGACCCCACCATGCTAGGAGCACCATCAGTTGTCACGCTGGCTAGTTTAGCCCAGTCCAGCTCCAAACCATTCATAGTTTGGCAAAGCTTTTCATAGATATCCTCTCCTGTAGTTGTTCCTTTGATGCTTTGTAGTGCAGCAAGCTCTTCTATGACTTCAAAATAATAATTTGTCCCATGAATAAAAATTAGAAGTTGTGCAGAATCATGAACATCATTGCTTTCTTCGAGTGCCAAGGAAAAATATGAAATTTTTTGTGTGTGGAGTTTTGCTGATGCTGATGCAGATTGTCTCCCATTTCTTCAATCCTCTGTGTAATTGTAGGTCCTAAAGACTCACTGTACTAAATAAATCAGCCTTCTCTCACACATCTCTTTGGCAACAGAAAGAAGGCATTCTTTAACAAATTCTCCCTCCACAAATGGTCTGCCAGTATGTGCTATTAGCTTGGCAACTTGAAAACTTGCTTGCAGTGATTAAATATTTAGCTGCTTCTGCTTCACAAAAATATTTTACTGAGTTGTCAATGTATTTTTCAGTTTTAATATTTTATCTTTTCTCACTTCTCCAACCAGTCATATTTATCTTTATGTTGAGTTTCATAGTGTCAATGCAAATTCTTTGAACACAGACACTATATTCTGGCATATCAGACATATAGCTCTTTCCTTGTACTGCATGAAAAAGTAATTATAAGTCCACTGTTCTTTGAATATCCTACACTCCAAGTCAATTTTTCTTTTTCTTGACATCATTATTTCTAAGGGATTCCAAATTGCTATTAGTAAAATATATATACAGAGCTACAAAAACAATATACCAGCAGTCATTTTGCCCACACAGACACATTGCACAGAGACTGCAATGCCCAATTTCCTCCAAGCTGCCTGTGCTGTGATGCCTCTGTGTCCCTCACTCTCTCTCCCATTTCAGACCTTCACTGCACACAAGTCACTGCTCAGGTGGCCCTCCCAAATGCCCTGGCTTCCTCTGAATCCTGGAATCAAGTCTCATGATCCAGCGCTGCATAATCGTACATGCAGCACTCATAATTTATCATAATCGCAGGTAAGACTGTGCACATATGTATATAACTGCACAATATATTGTAGGTGCAGAATGAGTTTCAGTGACAAATTGTACATTGGGGCTTCCAGGGAGGACATCATGTGACTTGAAGCTGCACAAGTATATGGGGACCCTTAAGAATCTGGAGGGGAATGAAGCAGTACACCAGCTCTGCACCCCCTCATACTCAGGATAAGTAGGGAGGGCACTAAGGTCAGAACCCCAGTGATTATAAGGTGATGACATATGTTAACAATATTCCATCTCTTTATGAAACTACAGAACATACACACAATGATAAAACTGATGACCACAACATCCAGACATGAGGTCACTACAGATACAAGGCCATGGCCTGGTACCAGGAGCCTCACCCTGGGTGACAGTAGCAGTCAGTACCGCAACATGTGCTAGAGAAGAAGCCATTACATTGTCATTACAGCATAATGACAATGATAGAATCAAGCTGGGACTTATAGTACTAACTGTTACTATACCTGCACACCAGACACAGCCCATATATTCCCCCTGCAGCGGCTGTGACATACGCAGCATGCACTGTACATACCTCGCGCCTGTCTTGTGTGGTGGCTTCTGTTACTTTACAAGGCCGCCGGCCATCAGTTCTCCACCTTCTGCATCTTTCTCCCTTCCCCACACCATACACCCCTGCCTGGGAACTCACCTCACCTCGGTATCTCCTCACACTCTGTCTCTGCAGTCTCAGCCCAGTGCCAAACTGTGCATTGCTAATGCAAGTTTAGGTCAAATGTCACTTCCTGTCTGATTTTGCCATAACCCAGCAGACTGCATAAAAGTCCTCAGCCAGCTGCATCTGGCCTGTGGGCCGTAGTTTGAGGACCCCTTGCTTAGATAATTATCAATTCCGCAGAAACAGAACCATAATAATGGAAAGGATCTTGGACTTGACTCAAAATATCACTTTACAGCTATTTGTTCTTCAGGAAGTCCTTGAACTTCATTACCCTCGTCATTCTTGGTGGGATAACAGGTATCTCACTAAATTTGGGCATAGTAGTCATAGAGGGAATGGGATGGGTGAAGAAATATCATATGTCCAAAATGGAACAAACCTAGTTGTATCCTGGAAGGATTTGGACTCTTAAAGACATGAGTTAAAATCTTAGCTTTGCCAATTATTGTTTGTATGAAAAGGAAGCTACTTACCTTATTAGTTCTTCCATCTGGATGATGAGGGGGACTAAACTAGAGACATGAACATCCTTTTAAGCTTTAATAAATGGTCCTATAATGTAGAAACCAGGATAATAAAATGTGTCCTATTTCATGGGGTTGTTAGAAATACCAACTTCTGAGTCAGAAAGACTGGGAATCAAGTCCTGTTTTAGGTCAACATTGATATTTGACTCTCAGCAGTTTTCTCAATGGCCTCAGAAAACATGTGGAAGGAGTTTCTCACAAGGATAAAATCAAAATTCTAATAAAAAATAACTGACATTTACACAGAACTCTAAGATTTTCAAAACAAAATAGAGTTGTGCCATGACAAAAGAAACTGGATTTTGAGTCTGAGGACCCGGGATGAAATCTTTTATAAATATTATGTTATTGGATTTTCATTAATATCTTGGATAACAAGTACTGTAGTTATTATTATCAAACCATTTTATGGATAAGAAAACAGGCTGAGAAAAGTTCAATTACTTCTTGAATTGATAAAACTATTAAATGTTTTATGCAAAATTCCAAACCAGGTGTTCTTGACACCATGGCTAATCCTTTATCTAATTGTATCACACAGTAAGTAAGATGCCCTGCAAACTTCAAGGCCTATATGAATGTTAGATAATAATATTAAATATTATTATTATTATTGTTATTATTATTTCTAAGGTCTTTTCTAAGTCTAGAATTCTGTGATTCTTGGTAGGACTACAGGATTGGAAAGAAGTTTAGTCAATGCCTTTTGAGTTCAAAAAAGACTCCACCTAAATTTTCTCTATTAGGTGAGATTTTGTCTAGTGTAATTTATTTATGTTATTCTGCTTTTTTTTTCTTTTTTTTCCTTTTAATTCTTAAATATAGTTTTAATTCCTTTGGCACTGAGAGCCCCTTGTAGTGTAGAAAGAAAGAGAGAGTGGTGTGTGTGTGTGTGTGTGTGTGTGTGTGTGTGTGTGTGTGTGTGTGTGTGAGAGAGAGAGAGAGAGAGAGAGAGAGAGAGAGAGAGAGAGACAGAGAGACAGAGAGAGAGACAGAGAGACAGAGAGACAGAGAGAGACAGAGAGATCAACCACTGGCCTAAGAGTTAACATACTCTTGTGTGTTCAGATCATACCTGTCATCTGGTGCCATAATCAGTAAAAGTTAATCTGGATCAAACTGGATCATGTCATTGATCTTGCAATTGAAACATCAGAAATAATTCCATCTGAGAGGTAACTAGGGGACACAGTAGATAAAGTATCAAACAGTAGATATAATAGTTAGACACATACTAGCTATATATCCCTGGGTAAATTACTTAGCCCCAATTGCCTCCACAGAAAAGAAATAAATAATGCCATCTGCACCTCTTATTTTTTTCAGTTAAGAAAACTAAGAGCTATAGAGTTATTTATTATATATTTATATACGTTATTTATTAACACCACATAGATTGATAATGAACAGATTTTAGATCTGAAACAAGGTCTTTTTGTACTGTCCCACCTCGGCATCCTGAGACCTGGGATCTAGGAATAATAGTCTGTGCTCATATAATCCTCTAAAAAGTCATCTGTTAACTTTTGATATGCATGATCCATTTAATGTTCACAAGAATCCTGAGGGAGGCATTGTGTGTATATAAACGTGACTACAGGGAAAAGTCATAGGAGGAGCAGCTAGGCCTGTTGGATAGGAAAGACCTTAGTGGGAGCCATTTGAAAACAATTGGAAACAAAGGAATTTCATTAAAATCCCTCCTGCTCCAGTGCTGGTGCCTAAAAGGCAGAGTGGGAATGGAACTTTGGGGAACAGAGTCACAAAGGGTTCCATATAATGGTTAGACTGTGGTAGAGATTAGCTATAACAACACAACCTAAATACTCCTAGGAGGATAACATGAATAAGAAATTAGGGATTCCCATCTTTACTTTTTTGTTACTAGTTACTTCTGCTCTATTTTTCTCCTTGTTCTCAGTAACTCGTGTGTGTATATATATATATATTATATATATATATATATATTATATATATATATACACACCCACACATTTAAGTAAAACCAAACAAACAATCTTCCCATTTATTTAGCATTTTAGGATATGCAAAATGGTTAATATATATAACCTCTTTTGATTCTTAGAAGAAATCTGAGAGGTAAGTCCCACTACTAGTCCTGTTTTATATATATTAAAAAAACTGGGATTGACAGACATTAAATGACTTTGCAAGGCACAGAGATAAAGCCTCTTTCCCCATGATGCACCTTCCTCTCATTTAGAGGTGTTTTTATGTGTTTTGAGCTAATAAAGTGTATTCCTCCACATACTGTGGAAGCAATATTGATACAGTAGTTAATGCTTAGAAACCAGACAGGCTAAGTGTACTGATTGATTAATGCTAAGGGCATAAAATTAAAGAACTGATATATAAAAGTGTATAAAAGCAAAAAACCAGAGGTCTATCCTGAGAAAAAGAGCAGATTCCATGGCATCTTAGGTTGAAAACTATAAGAGATCTGAGAGATTGTGTAATCCACCTTCTCCATTTTGTAGATAAGGAAACAAAGGTCTGAAAGTTAAGTGACTTGTCCAAGGTCACACACCCAATTTCTTTGATTTTATTCCATGTCTTTTTTTTCCCTGGAGGTAATTGGGGTTAAGTGACTTGCCCAGGATCACAGAACTGGGAAGCATTAAGTGTCTGTGCTCACATTTGAACTCAAGTCCTCCTGACTTCAGGACTGGTACTTTATCTATTGTACCATCTAGCTGCCCCATCCAGTGTCCTTTTCATAAAATAAAATTTATTAATGATTTTAAAAACAACTTAGCTATTTCCTGATATTTCTTCACTCTGAATACTTCCTTGAAACAAAAATAAAAAAGTAAATAAAACATCTACAAAGTAGCCTTGTTTTCCTTTAGTTTTATTGTCTATAAATAAGGTATTGAAATTAATCAAAATTCAGTTGCATTTTAATGCAAGACTAACTCTTCTCTCCCCCAATTTATATTATAGTAATATGTAGTTTCTTGTTTCTCCTTTATTTGTTCTATATCACTACATGCAAGTTTTCTATTTTTCACTTAATTCTTGAATTCATTGTTTCTTGTGATATTGCATACCAATTTATTTAGCACACTTTATTCAGTTATTTTTCAACTAATCAGTAATCCATTTTGTTTATTTTTATTCTGTTGCTACAAAATTGTGACAATATATATTCTGATGAGTAGTAAACAGGTTCTAAACAGAGATGGGTCAGTTCCTTTTCTCCTTCCCAAAGTAACCACCATGCAGATTCTGTAGCAAATGAATTTGCTGCTTGATGCTGTATGGAAACAAAGTCTTTATTGAAAGCAAAGGGATAGTTAGGCATTTGGCCTTCAGGAAGACCAGACAGCTTGCAAGGGGATGTTAGTTGACGGGCATTGGCTGGTATACACCAAATGCAAAGATTTCATTTTTTAACCTTCCTTATATACATAAGTAGAGTCATCAAAACAATTTTTGCACAGAGATGTTATCCAGAGGTTCCAGAGAATTCTCTGTTGTTGTAAATAAGACAGAAATTCTCTGTTGTTATCTCCTTCAGTCTCTCCCCAGAAAGGAATTTCATATCATTAGAATGGGGGTGAAAACTGAAACTAGCCCCCAAAAAGTTGGAGATTAAACAAAGAATATCAAAGGGGGCATATTCATTATATAAGGGAGGGTTTGTTTTTTTTTTTTTTTTTTTTTTTGGTAGCCATTGACCTCTAGGGGGACAACACTGGGTCAAAGAGCACAAACAATTAGTGATATTTCTAAAATAGTTCTAGATTGTTTTCCAGAGTGATCTGACTAATTCATAATTATACCAACAACACTACTTCCATTCTTTATCATCTTTGTTAAATTGATGATAGTGAAGTGAAACCTCACATTTGTTTTAGTTTACTTTTAAAAAAAATTTAATGCTTAGTAGCATTTTCTCATATGGTTGTTGATTATTTGCTTTTCTTTTGAAAATTATATCATTTGGGCTCTTGTCAGCTAGACAATTGCATTTTCTTAATTTTGCTATTCCATCTCTTTGGGCCATAGCTTTCTTACTTGCGAAAGGAGGAGAGGGATGAGATAACCTTTAAAGTTCCTTCTAATTCTAAATTGGTGACCTTTGACTTATAGCCTATTTGTCAATTCTATATACATATTAAATATATGAATTTTATCATTTATTTGATGTGTAAATTGTATCCCAATTGTAAGCTTTTCTTCTTTCTCTTAATTTGATTAATATCTTTTATTTTGACATTATATTAATTCCTAGACATATCTTCTTCCATTTCCTTACCCATTCCTCATAATAAAGAACAACAAAAAAGCAGTGCAGTAAAATCCACCAAACACATTAACCATGTCTGACAATGCATGCAATATTCTATAACCATACTATCTTACTTCTTCAAAGAAAGGAGCAAAATACATTTTACCTATTGAGTCCAAGCTTATTCTTAATAATTTTGCAGCCTTTGGGTTTTTGTTGTTTTATTTCCTTTTTTGTAATATTGTTGCAACCACGGATATTTTCCCCTCCTCTTTTCTCCTCCGCTTTCTCTTCCTTGCTGTATCTCTTCATCTCTTTATTTTTTCTTTTTTTTAAGGCTTTTTATTTTTCTAAATACATGCAAATATAGTTTTCAACATTCATCTTTGCAGATCCTTGTGTTCCAAATTGTTCTCCCTTCCTCACCATACCCCCTTCCAGATAGAAAGTAATCTAATATAGGTTAAACATGTACAAATCTTCTAAACATATTTACATATTTGTTATGCTATGCAAGAAAAATCAGTTTAAAGGGGGAAAACACAAGAAAAAAACAAGCCAATAAACAACAACAACAACAAAAGTGAAAATATTATTCTGTGATCCACATTCAGTCTTCATAATTCTCTCTCTGGTTTAGATGACTATTTCCATCACAAGTCTATTGAAATTTCCTTGAATTACCTCATTGCTGAAAAGAGCCAAATCCATCATGGTTAATCATCACTTTATCTTCTTGTTTCTATACACAATGTTCTTTTGGTTATACTCACTTTACTTAAAATCTGTTCAGCTACAGCTCTTAAGGACCATGTCTTAAACCAAAATCACTGCCTCTCATCGATTGGCCAACAATAGATCCTATCCCAAAACTATGGAATCATTGTTTTAGCCCTAACTGTTCAGAGTGAATATAAATAGCAGTTGTTTCTGTTTTGGTCAGAAACCCTGAGTGTCTTCCACTCCCACATTGATTTTTACTTTTTTATTGGTAAAAAATAAAGTCCATTTTCTGTCTAATGTCTTACCTAGCTTTAATCATGATAGAAGAATGGATCAATGAAATAGATTAGGTATAGAAGACAGTAATAAATGACTCTAGTAATCTAGTGTTTGATAAACTCAAAGACCCCAGTCTTTGGGATAAAAAACTTACTATTTGGGACAGTTAGAGTATTGGCCCTAGAGTCAGAAGGACTGGAGTACAAATCTGGCCTCAGACACTTAACACTTCCTATCTGTGTGACCCTGGGCAAGTCACTTAACTCCAATCGCCTCAGCAAAAAAAAAAAAAAAAAAAAAAAAAGAAAGAAAGAAAGAAAGAAAGAAAGAAAAAGAACTCTCTATTTGACAATACTGGGAAACAATGGGGCACACTTTAGATATACACCAACATTTCACACTATATAACACAAGATCAAAATTATGCATGATTTAGACATAAAGGGTGATACCATTGGTTGATTAATGTCCTTCATTCTCAAAGAGGGCCAAAATGACCTCACTATGAGTTAGACATAACTCAAGTTAGTGTGTATGATAGTGGCTGATTGGACCAATACAAGCTCAGAAAGCTCTGCCACAGGTGGGACACAAACAGTCCTTATGAACATGTGGGGTGGATTCTCTTACTTTGTGCATCTTGAATTTCTTCTGAGAAAATTCAATTCTGTACCTTTTCTGATGAGGTCACACCATGTAGGGTGGTCCTGTGTCAGTGTCTCTCATATTATACAATAAATATACATGTTATATAACAAATTATACAATATTATACAATTATATAATATTATACAATGAATTCTGAAGTTCTAAAGAGAGACTTTGAGAATGTCCTTGCATTTTTTTTCTGACCACTTTGTCTTCTCCATAAAATAGTCACTTTGGCAAGTGTTCATTTAGTGTTTGAATTATGTGACTGGGCCAATAGAGCTCACTCTTTGCAGTAGAGTTTGAATACTTGGCAGTTTATCTCAAGAAACAATATCAATTCTAGTACCTTATCCAACAGGTGATGTTCAGAATTTTCCTAAGACAATTCAAATGGAAGTAATTCAGTTTCTTGGCATGGTACACATTTCATGGACATACAATAATGAGGTCAGCACAACAGTTCTCTTGACCTTCAGCTTGGTAGTTAGCCTAATATTTTTCTCTCCCACAGCTTTTTTTTTTTTTTTGAGCCTCCCGAACACTGCACTAGCTCTGGCAATGTGTGTGTCAATCTCATTATCAATATGCATATTCTTAGAAAGTATACTGCCAAGGTAAATGAATTTATTCACAGCATTCAGGAATTCACTATTAACCATAAGTAATGGCTCCACATATGGCTATTGTGGTGCTACCTGGTGGAATACCTTGTATTAATTGTTAGGTCAAAATTATCACAAGACATTAGCCATTACCAAAAGCAAATTCGAAGAGCAAGGAATAGTTTACCTATCAGATCTATGGGGAAGGGAAGAATTCATGACAAACTAAGAGTTAGAAAACATTATGAAATGTAAAAGGTGATTTTGATTATAATAAAATAAAAGCTTTTGTATCCTAAACAGCCAATGCAATCAAGATTAGAAGGGAAGCAGAAAGTTGGGAAACAATCTTTACTGCAAGTGTCTCTGATAAAAACCTCATTTCTTAAATATTTAGAAAACTGGGGGGCGGAGCCAAGATGGCGGAGAAGAAACACACGACTCAGTGAACGTCCTCACTCCCTCACAACCAATTAGATAAATTAAGTCTCAAAATTAGCTCAGGACTGATAGATACCACAAGGACTGGAAGCATGACTTACCAGCTGAAGAGAATCTGGAGTTTCAACAGGAAAGGTCAGTTCTCAGGGGAGGAATAAGAAAGACCAGCACAGACGGTGGGGTAGGGGCACACTGCGCCCATTGCGCTGGGAAGGGCTCTGGGACCAGAGAAGCCACTGAGGTAAAGGAATCTGGCACAGGCTGTTAGCTCTTCTCTGCTAATTATTTAGCAGTTCAGAAGAGAAAGCCAAAATATTTTAAAACTCAGATTAGATTTTCCCCGATCCTGGGGGGTGACTCAACAGACTCGGCACCAGGGGGTGTGGCCTCAGCTACCTCCTGAGAATAGTTAAGAGACTGACAAGTGGGTGGATACGGCCCAAGGCAACACACACTGCCTAGCTTAGCTGGAGGGAGTGGAACTCAGCTCCAGGAAGTCCCAGAGAAGCGGAACCTTTGAACTAGGGACCGCGGTTTCTGGCAGACACTTCCAGTTTGAGCACAGGGGCTTCTCACGTCACCTGCTGCAGACATCCACTCCCCACCCGGACACATAGGCTGGGCTTCCT
The DNA here is from genome assembly GCF_048593235.1 of Sminthopsis crassicaudata. Classification (NCBI taxonomy): domain Eukaryota; kingdom Metazoa; phylum Chordata; class Mammalia; order Dasyuromorphia; family Dasyuridae; genus Sminthopsis; species Sminthopsis crassicaudata. The sequence continues at coordinate 558,244,197 of NC_133619.1, forward strand.
GCAGTCTTCACTATTCTACGCCCTCGAAGCACAGTAGTGCTAATCACCTCTGAGGCACTTCCAGGGAGGGGGTGGGGAACTCTCTCCCAGAGCTCTATCTTAGCTCCGGCGCAGGGGCCGCTGCATCCATCCGGTCTGGGAGGAAGCTGGTAAAGAAGTAAATAATTTCCTACCCCAGGGACAGACCCCAAAACATTTTTTAAGTATGAGCAAAAAAGCTAGAAAAACTATAGATTCCTTCTATACAGAGAAAGAGCGGGTATCCAACCCCGAGGAAGTTAACAGCAAAGATTCAGAAGATAACAACCTAAAGGGGAACGATTCCTGCCCCCCATCACATAACTCTCTCCTAGAAGAAGCTCTTAAAAAATTGAGGGAGATCGAAGAAAAATGGGGAAAAGAAAGGGAAGTTATGATAGAGAATAACAACGTCCTGAAATTGGAGTTGGAAAAAATAAAGAATTCACAGGAGATGCAGGGAAACAAAATTAGTGAATTAGAAAAGGTTAAAAAAACACAGGAAAGTAGGATTTCTGAATTGGAAAAGATAAAAAAGTCTCAAGAAAATAGAATTTCTGAATTGGAAAAAGAAAATAATTCTCAAAAAAAAAATTAGGGAAATGGAAAAAAATTCAATAGAGCAAAATAATTCATTTAAAAACGAAATTGGGCATTTACAAAAAGAACTAAAAACTGTGAAAGAAGAAAATAACTCCTTAAAAGTCAGGATGGAACAAATAGAAATGAATGATTCACAGAGAACCCAAGAATCAGTCAAACAAAACAAAAAAAATGAGAAGCTGGAGAACAACGTCAAATACTTACTGGGAAAATCTATAGACCTGGAAAATAGATCTAGGAGAGATAATCTGCGGATTATTGGACTTCCAGAAAACTATGACCAAAAAAAGAGCCTAGATTCTATTTTACAGGAAATTATCAAAGAGAACTGTCCAGAGATAATAGAAACAGAAGGGAAAGTAGATGTGGAAAGAATTCATCGAACTCCTTCTGAAATAGACCCTAAAAAAAGAACACCACGGAATATTGTGGCTAAGCTGCAGAATTACCACACAAAGGAGAAAATCCTGCAAGCAGCTAGAAAAAAACAATTTAAATACCAAGGTGCCACAATAAGGGTCACCCAAGATCTGGCTGCCTCCACATTAAAAGATAGAAGGGCCTGGAACCTGATATTCCGTAAGGCAAAAGATCAAGGACTGCAACCAAGAATGAACTACCCAGCTAAGTTTAGCATCTTTTTCCATGGAAGAAGATGGTCATTCAATGAAACAGAGGAATTCTATATGTTTCTAAGAAAAAAACCAGACTTAAACAAAAAATTTGATCTACATCCACAAGACTGAAGAGAAACAGAAAAAGGTACACAGAACCCTTGAGAACTGTAACTCTGTTGTGGGTATATAAAAAATACTCAAGGATAATTTGATTTTACTGATATAAAAGAAAAAAAGGGGGGTGTAGTAAAGGGAAGGAGGTCGGTTCAGAAAAAGGGGAAGGAGTGATAAAAAGAGGGAAACTACATCCCAGGAAGAGACATAGAAAATACACCATATCTGAGGGAACTTAGTGAGGGGGAGAATCATTGTGTGAATCTTACTCTCATCAGAAGAGGCTCAAAGAGTAAATAATTAACATATTTGTTTTTCAGAGAATTTTCTCTCACCTCATTAAAAGGGGGGAGAGGAAAAGGGAAAAGGAAAAGGAGAATAAGTGAAGGGACTTGGAGGGAGGGGGGAGGGATCCTAAAAAAAAAAAAAAAAAAAGAGGGAGGGTTGCGCGTCACAAGGGGGGTCTGTAAATTAAATATCGGGGAGGGGGATCAGGGGGGTCAAGGGAAAAAAGCATAATCTGGGGATAATACGATGGCAGGAAATATAGAATTAGTAATTTTAACTGTAAATGTAAATGGGATGAACGATCCCATCAAACGGAGACGGATAGTAGATTGGATCAAAAAGCAGAACCCTACAATATGTTGCCTACAGGAAACACACTTAAAGCAGGGAGATACATACAGAGTAAAGGTAAAAGGTTGGAACAGAGCCTATTATGCTTCAGGTAAAGCCAAAAAAGCAGGGGTAGCTATCCTTATCTCAGATCAAGCAAAAGCAGAAGTAGATCTCGTTAAAAAAGATAAGGAAGGAAACTATATCCTGCTGAAAGGTAGCATAAATAATGAAGCCATATCAATACTAAACATATATGCACCAAGTGGTATAGCATCTAACTTTCTAAAGGAAAAGTTAAGAGAACTGCAAGAAGAAATAGACAGTAAAACTATAATAGTGGGAGATCTCAACCTTGCACTCTCAGATTTAGACAAATCAAACCACAAAACAAACAAGAAAGAAATTAAAAAAGTAAATAGAACATTAGAAAAACTAGGTATGATAGACCTTTGGAGAAAACTGAATGGCAATAGGAAGGAATATACTTTCTTCTCAGCAGTTCATGGATCCTATACAAAAATTGACCATATACTAGGACATAAAGATCTCAAAATTAAATGTAGGAAGGCAGAAATAATAAATGCCTTCTTCTCAGATCACAATGCAATAAAAGCTACATTCAGTAAAAAGTTAGGGGTAAATAGACCAAAAAGTAATTGGAAACTGAATAATCTCATCTTAAAGAATGACTGGGTGAAAGAGCAAATTATAGAAACAATTAACAATTTCACCCAAGATAATGATAATGATGAGACATCATATCAAAATCTTTGGGATGCAGCTAAAGCGGTAATAAGGGGAAATTTTATATCTTTAGAGGCTTATTTGAAGAAAATTGAGAAAGAGAAGATTAACGAATTGGGCTTACAACTTAAAAGGCTAGAAAAAGACCAAATTATAAACCCCCAACCAAAAATTAAACTTGAAATACAAAAATTAAAAGGAGAAATCAATAAAATTGAAAGTAAAAAAACTATTGAATTAATAAATAAAACCAAGAGTTGGTTTTATGAAAAAGCCAATAAAATAGATAAACCTTTGGTAAATTTGATCAAAAAAAAGAAAGAGGAAAATCAAATTGATAGTCTTACAAATGAAAAGGGGGATCTTTCCACCAATGAAGAGGAAATTAGAGAAATAATAAGGAGTTACTTTGCCCAACTTTATGCCAATAAATGTGATAACTTAAGTGAAATGGATGACTTCCTCCAAAAATATAGGCTCCCTAGATTAACAGAGGAGGAGATAAATTGCTTAAATAGTCCCATTTCAGAAAAAGAAATAGAACAAGCTATTAATCAACTCCCCAGGAAAAAATCCCCAGGGCCAGATGGATTCACATGTGAATTCTACCAAACATTTAAAGAACAATTAGCCCCAATGTTATATAAATTATTTGAAAAAATAGGGGATGAAGGAGTCCTACCAAATTCCTTTTATGACACAGACATGGTACTGATACCTAAACCTGGTAGATCGAAAACTGAGAAAGAAAATTATAGACCAATCTCCTTAATGAATATTGATGCTAAGATCTTAAATAAGATATTAGCAAAAAGACTTCAGAAAATCATCTCCAAGATAATACACTATGATCAAGTAGGATTTATTCCAGGAATGCAGGGCTGGTTTAATATTAGGAAAACTATTAATATAATTGACCATATTAATAATCAAATTAATAAGAACCATATGATCATCTCAATAGATGCAGAAAAAGCATTTGACAAAATCCAACATCCATTCCTACTAAAAACTCTTGAGAGTATAGGAATAAATGGATTATTCCTTAGAATAATCAGGAGTATATATTTAAGACCGTCAGTAAGCATAATATGCAATAGAAATAAACTGCAACCTTTCCCAGTAAGATCAGGAGTGAAACAAGGTTGCCCACTATCACCATTACTATTCAATATAGTACTAGAAACGCTAGCCTCGGCAATAAGAGCCGAGAAAGAGATTCAAGGAATTAGAGTAGGAAATGAGGAAATTAAACTATCACTTTTTGCAGATGACATGATGGTATACTTAGAGAACCCCAAAGACTCTGCTAAAAAGCTACTAGAAATAATTCAAAATTTCAGCAAAGTGGCAGGATACAAAATAAATCCACATAAATCCTCGGCATTTTTATATATCACTAACAAAATGCAACAGCAAGAGATACAAAGAGAAATTCCATTCCAAACAAATGTTGAGAGTATAAAATATTTGGGAATCCATCTACCAAAGAAAAGTCAGGAATTATATGAGAAAAATTACAAAACACTTGCCACAAAAATAAAATCAGATTTAAATAATTGGAAAGACATTCAGTGCTCTTGGATAGGCCGAGCGAATATAATAAAGATGACAATACTCCCCAAACTAATCTATTTATTTAGTGCTATACCAATCAGACTCCCAAGAAACTATTTTAATGACCTAGAAAAAATAACAACAAAATTCATATGGAAGAATAAAAGGTCAAGAATTGCAAGGGAACTAATGAAAAAAAACTCAGAGGAAGGTGGTCTAAGTGTACCTGATCTAAAGCTATATTATATAGCAGCAGTCACCAAAATCATTTGGTATTGGCTAAGAAATAGACCGGTAGATCAGTGGAACAGATTAGATACAAAGGACAAAAAAGGGTACATCTATAGCAATCTAATCTTTGACAAACCCAAAGGTTCCAACATTAGGGATAAAAATTCATTATTCGGAAAAAACTGTTGGGAAAACTGGAAATTAGTATGGCAGAAATTAGATATGGATCCACACTTAACACCATATACCAAGATAAGATCAAAATGGGTCCATGATTTAGGCATAAAGAGGGAGATAATAAATAGATTAGAGGAACAGAGGATAATCTACCTCTCAGACTTGTGGAGGAGGAAGGAATTTATGACCAGAGGATAACTAGAGATCATTATTGATCACAAAATAGAAGATTTTGATTACATCAAACTAAAAAGTTTCTGTACAAATAATACTAATGCAAACAAGATTAGAAGGGAAGTAACAAATTGGGAAAATATTTTTAAAAACAAAGGTTCTGACAAAGGTCTCATTTCCAAAATATATAGAGAACTGACCCAAATTTATAAGAAACCGAACCATTCTCCAATTGATAAATGGTCAAAGGATATGAACAGACAATTCTCAGAGGAAGAAATTGAAACTATATCCACTCACATGAAAGAGTGTTCCAAATCACTACTGATCAGAGAAATGCAAATTAAGACCACTCTGAGATACCACTACACACCTGTCAGATTGGCTAAGATGACAGGAACAAATAATGACAAATGTTGGAGGGGATGTGGGGAAATTGGGACACTAATACATTGCTGGTGGAGTTGTGAAAGAATCCAGCCATTCTGGAGAGCAATCTGGAATTATGCCCAAAAAGTTATCAAACTGTGCATACCCTTTGACCCAGCAGCGCTACTACTGGGATTATATCCCAAAGAAATACTAAAGAGCGGAAAGAGACATATATGTGCCAAAATGTTTGTGGCAGCTCTTTTTGTTGTAGCTAGAAACTGGAAGATGAATGGATGTCCATCAGTTGGAGAATGGTTGGGTAAATTGTGGTATATGAAAGTTATGGAATATTATTGCTCTGTAAGAAATGACCAGCAGGAGGAATACAGAGAGGGTTGGAGAGACTTAAATCAACTGATGCTGAGTGAAATGAGCAGAACCAGAAGATCACTGTATACTTCAACAACAATACTGTATGAGGATGTATTCTGATGGAAGTGGAAATCTTCAACATAAAGAAGATCCAACTCACTTCCAGTTGATCAATGATGGACAGAGGTAGATACACCCAGAGAAGAAACACTGGGAGGGGAATGTAAATTGTTAGCACTAATATCTGTCTGCCCAGGTTGCATGTACCTTCGGATTCTAATGTTTATTGTGCAACAAGAAAATGATATTCACACACATGTATTGTACTTAGACTATATTGTAACACATGTAAAATGTATGGTATTGCCTGTCGTCGGGGGGAGGGAATAGAGGGAGGGGGGGTAATTTGGAAAAATGAATACAAGGGATAATATTATGAAATATATATATATATATATATATATATATATATATATATATATATATATATATAAAAAGAAAAAAAAAAAAAAAAGAGCTAACAGCAAATTGTACTGAATTCCAGTCCTATTATGGGGACAGTATCAAGGAAGGAAGCTCTTGCCAACCCACTTCTGTTTCAGTGACAGGAGATTTTGGATACTTATGTCTTTTCTCTCTCTACAATAATGGACTAATAAAGCCGAGCCAAAGAGACCAGATTTCATTTCAGAGCAAAGGTTTTCGTTGTAAACTTTTGTTTGTTGGCTGGAAAAAGCCATTCTAGGAGTGAGCATAAATCCTCCTAGTTTTAGATATTGGGGTGTCTGGGAAGCCAAATGTATTATTTGTGAGCCAGGTAACAAAGGCTGGGGCTGAGACAAGAGTTTCAATGGGCTCTATTATTATCTGTGTGGACTCTTGCCAGCTAGAAAGTAGTTTCCACAGGAAGTTGGAAATTACTTTAGAAATTCCCTCCTGTGATTTTATAAAGCATATCTGGGGCTCATCAAAAAAAATTTGGTTTAGAAATAGTTAAAACATTCACATTCACCCTCTGAGCACTTTAGAGAGTTGGATATAGAACTTCCTTTTTTTTTTAATCAGATGGCGGTATATAATGGGAAAATGTACTTTTCGAAGGTATTTGTCAATGTCATGGAACAGATATTTCAAACATGGGACCTGGTGGTCTCCCTAACACCTCTGACTAAAAACAGAATTAAAAGTAACTTGGAAATAATTTTTAAAATAAACCAAAATACAATAAAAAAAATATTTAGAAAACTAAGAATATAAACTACTCCCAATTGATAAGTGGTCAAAGGATATGAATAGGTAGTTTTCAGGTGGAAAAAGTAAAAGTAAACTATCTACATATGAAGATGTGCTCTAAATCACTTTCAATTAGAGAAATGCATATTAAAACATTCCTGAGTGCCTTCCCATACCTGTCAGATTGACTAATGTGACAAAAAAGGAAACATATATGTTGGAGAAGATGTGAAAAAATTGGGGCGCTGACATACTATTGTAGTTGTGAACTGATCTAACCATTCTGGAGAGCAATTTGAAACTATGCCCAAAGGGCAACCAAACTTTGTATACATTTTGATCCAGCAATACCAGTAGTAGGTCTGTATCCAAAGGGGTTCATAAAAAAGGGGAAAAGAACCTACATGTACAAAAATATTAATAGCAGCTCTTTTCATGGTGGTAAAATATTGGATATTGAAGGGATGCCCATAAATTGAGGAATGGCTGAACAAACAGTGGCATATGAATGTAATGGCATGCTATTATAGTGCAATCGGAAATGAGGGACAAATAGACTTCAGAAAAAACCTGGAAACATTTGTATGAACTGATGCAAAGTGAAATGAGCAGAACCAGGAAAACGTTGTACAAAGTATCAGCAACATTGTGTGATGAAGTATGAAAGACTATGATCTAAGACAAGTGCAAAGGGCTCATGAAGGAAAATGCTATCCATCTAGAGGAAGAATTGACAGACTCTGAATGTAGATCAAAGCATATTTTCCTACTAACTTTACTCTTTGTGTTTTTTCTTTTAATCTGTTTCTTTTTTCACAACTGTGACTAATATGGAAATAATATATTTAAGTGATAACACACACATAAAAAATACTTTAAATTGCCTATCATTTAGAAAGAGGGAATGGGAAAGGGAGAAAAATTTGGAACTCAAAATCTTGCAAAAATGAATGTTAATAATTGTCTTGACATGTAATTGAAAAAGTAAAATTTTATTAATCATAAAATGTATTAATATACATTCCCTTCCCTATTGCAAGCCCATTATTAAAACTTACCTATACACTCTTGATAATAGTTTATTGTGAAAAAAAATAAGGCAAAAATATCTCAAAGAATATTGTAGAAAGAGTTGAGCAAGAATCATGAGACTTGGATTAGAATCCTGGCCCTGTGATTAGAATCTCCAGTTTCCTAAGTAATGTAAGCTTTAATTTCCTTCTCTTTATAAACTGTTCAACTCTATATTCATTTTCTAAATTTACTATCTAATGATCCTATGAAAATAACTACAAATTTGCTGGTAATGGAAGGATTCTGTGAATAGTTCTTCAATGATGTATATGTTCCTGTAAGATGCCCTCTCCAATAAAGCAGATTGTAAACTCTCTGAATTAACTAGATGACTTCTGTGAGTTAATGCAGCTGATACATTCATTACTCCCTGAATAACTTGGTGATTGCCAACTAATCTAGGCTGGCTCTTAGCTGACGGTTTATCTGCTAGTCTGGGCTTAATGACTTTCCATCTGGATAGAAAGTGCCAGAGCCAGATCTCCTGGCAGTGTTTTCAAGAATCTATGGCTGTTCTTTGGCATTCAAAAGTGTCCTTGACCTCTTTTATTAAAATGCTAAAATTTTTAATAAATAATTAATTGCTTAGAAATTATGAGCCCTTTAAACATCACAGAGGCCAGTGAGATGAAACCCAATTGGCTCCAATCCCACAATTCTAGAACTGGCAAATGAGTTCTTCCTCCTATATTTTCTACCTCATACCTCAAATTCCTACACTGTCTTCCTCCTGTCTTGCATAGAAAACCTCTCTAATTACATATTCCTTGGATCCCTTATTCCTCATTAGATTTTAACTTTGTCTATGTTAAACAAATAACCCATTTATATGCCTCTAGAACCAAAATCCTGTCATAAATATAACCAGAGTATGAAAAATGCCCACATGCCTGCTGGATATCTTTTGAACTAATTCAGATTGCTTAGATTTTTAATTTATTTTCAAGTAGCATGGAATAATTATGAAATTGTCTTCAAGATTTAAAGTCTTGATTATAGTTTTGAGTTAATATCAAATTCAGCCTCTGACACTCTTAAATCCTGAACAGGTACTTGACCTCAAAGTGCTCCAGGCAATAGACCTATTCATCCATATTAATAGAGGAAGTTTTTTCCTGCTAGGTGATACATACTGAAAAAAAAATCATGGCTCCATATATTGTGAATGATATATCTCAGGCTCTGGTATGCAGTCAATGATCAATAAAGGGTGACCACTGATTGGGGCAATTATATCACCATTCTGGGGCTCTTCTAGAAAATGATGATTCAGGGTGTCAAGAAGAAGTGAAGATATACACACTGAGCACATATCAGAAAATGCTTGCTGACCCTCTGCACAATAGTAAATTCAAGAAGAGATGTTAAATGGAAAATTTGACAAGAATTTATATAGAGTCATCCACAGAGGAAGACCTATGCAAGAATTATTCTTATAAATTATGCAATGTGGAATTTTAAGCTTAGGTAAGAAGAGGGATTTTCTTCTTTCAGTAAAATAATTTCTGTTCTTGGAGAAACATCAGGGGAGAAGGTGGGATACTTTTTCTCAGTTAGGTTCCCTTATTCATAGAAACAACAGAGCCTGAAGAGTGTGCCTCACCTGGTGAAGCTACCCTCTTTTGACTTAATGTATTCATTTGTCAGCACTCTAGATTAGACACCTAATGTTGGGACACCCAATGGGTCAGAAAGAAATTCCAAGAACTCTGAGAATCTACTAATAATGTTACATTTACACATAGTATCCCAAAATTCTTAATGCATTTTTAAGCTATTAAAAATTTTAAGACTTACTGTATAGATTGTCCTTTAAGGTATGTAAAAGACTTCCCTTACAACAACTTTCTGGACAAGTGCTATTTTTTCCATTTTGTAGATAAGGAAATGGAGGTATGAGTGACAGACAACACCTGAGCTCACTCAGCTAGTAAATATCAGATTTAGCACTTAAAACTACATCTCTTATTGAAAAATAAACAAAAATAAATAATGAAATCTAGACAAATTACATCTATGGCAACCCTCTAATATAGCACATTGATAATTCTATTAAAAATAAAGTTAGTCTTGCTGTAAAAAAAAAACAACAACTTTATGATTCAAGAGAACCATAATGAAAACATGAATAATTGTATATATTAGACCTGTATTGGGTATTGCCATTTTCTATGTGAAACAAAGTGAAATTAATAAACAGAATCTAGGGTCAACATCATACCATAGTGAGGACATCAGAAGATTGATGATTAATGCAACCCCTCAAATCATACGTAGGTAGTTTATATTTTCTGTGGCTTGTCTGGGGACACAGAATTAGAGAACTTTTCCCAAATAGAGAGGATAAGGTTCTATGCATAATACATATATATATATGAAACTGTAGATCTATTTTGGTGTATGCACAGGAGACTAAGGATACATCTATAGAGTAGAGGAAGGATGACAGATATTTAAATGACTGAAATCATTCGAGGGATTCAAAGTTCTGATCCAGTGAGCACAAGGTGCTTCCATTATTATGTCAAGCTAGAAAGGGCAGGTATGATCATTTTCACTAGGCAGAGAGAGAAACAGAAACATAGACAAATTAAGTGTGTAGTCTAATTTTAGAGTCCAGATTTATTGGCTATTATTATATATAATATTTACATATATATAAATATATAAATATATATGTATATGTATATATATATATATACATATATATATTATAAATAGTCTACCACCTATATCTATGTGGAGGAATGCAAGGCACTTGAGAGGATTTAAAACCAGACAACTTTCCCTATTTCACAGGTAAAAAGAGGATGGTAGTGGTGCTGAATTAGGCTCAGGAGCTTATTTCATAATGCAACTATTTACCTCTATAAAGTATTTGAAAATTCTATTGAGATGAAGATGCCATTTCTCATAAAATGATGTTATCCCCCTTTATAAATAACTGTCAGAAAGTTCTCTTCTATTAATTCTTTTTTAAAATGCAAAAAATAAATGATCAAGGGAAAAGAAGAACTGACTTACAAGCAAAGATTAGGCTTAGCCAAACAATTTGGACTTGAGATCAATCTAATTAGCATTCATGAAGATTTGAAGTTGATAAACACCAAGTAGAGAGTGGGATTGTTTAAGACAAGAGCCCAGAGATAATTATAATGAGATAAAAGAGGTATGAGGGAAGAAAATTAAAACAGAGAATGGGAAGGCTAATCCTCCAAGAAGAATTATGGGCTTCACATTGCTTGAGGATTTATATTGTATATGGAATGCTGTGTTATGTTATCTTGTAGTATTCAGCAAAGAGACATTTGGTGAAGATAACATAGAAATATCCATTCAGAGTTTCCTCTGGCTCAGAAATCACTCTCATAAAATCAGGGAGAAGCAGGAGACCCCTGGGCACTGAGAAAATAAATGCATTAAAGGGCTGACATTTCCCACTGAGTCTAAGATACAATTGAGAACAATCTCCTTTCTTATGGCTTCTGACAGTTTGTCTATGATAGAGTCTATTACTAATACTAACATGAATTCTCTAATAGACTGCATATGGTAAACTCTAAAGATAGAAGTGACAGGACAGGCCACTTAACTCATTCCCCTCCCAGTCTGATCCTCACTTTCTGGACTTCAAAACCAAACTCCTCTCATCCTGGAACTTCCCACAATGCTAGGGTCTCTTTGCATTGGAACATCTAGCTATCCACATATCCTTCTCAACCTGGAGCATCCTTCCTCTAAGCCCCTGCTCTTACCATATCTTCCTGGAGCCTTCAGCTCATCAGCTCTCATTTTTCTCCTGGCCTCTCCCCTGATTTTCCAGGCTTCAAAACCATGCCTCTGTTTTGATGTCATCCTGAAACTTCTTTCAACATTTGGGGCCTCCTCACCTCAAAACAGCCAACTACCCTATGGACTGTGGGAGAACCTTCTGAAATATTCCTCTGCCAGATTCTCTTTTCTCATAGGTGAATTTTTTCCTGGGACTTCCATTTTGGGGACTGGTCAGCTCTGCCATTTCTTTTCTTCATTTTCTTCCCAACTGTGTCATAAGAATATGGAATATACTGCTGTGTACCTCTCCAACCTAAGTTTTCAGCCCGTTTTTATATTTTCTTTCTTTTTCGGGGATGTAAGTTTGTTGATGGCAAGAGCTCTTATTATTTTCTGCTTGCATTTATATTCTCAATGCTTTGCACAGTACCTAGTATATATACTTAAATTGTATCCTTTCTTTAGCCTTTCTGGGCTTCAGTTTTATAATCTGAAAAATGGAGAGGGAGTGCACTACCTAGTTTCCAGTTCCAAGTCTATGAGTCTATTAAGATCTTGTGACATTTCCTACTCGAAAAAACATAAAGAGAAACTAGAAATATATATATTTTCAGTGTAGCATACACGTATGAGATTTTTTCTTATATTAGAGCTTCTTAAACTTTTTTCCACTCTTGATCTCTTTTTTGCCTAAGAAATTTTTATGCTACCTTAACTATGTAGTTATATAAAGTAGGTATACAGATCAAACATTTAGCAATAATAAATCATAATTTCATGACCTCCACATTCAGTCATGACTCATAGTTTAAGAAACTTTATTTTATGTCTTTTAAATTTAGTCCATGTTATGTTCAACTCCATTCAATAAGCATTTATTAAGTGCCTATTATGTATAAGACACTGAGAATGCAAAGATATAAATGGCTTTATATTTAAAGAGATTCTGTTCTATTGGGGTGAAGTAGGGGAACTATAAGTACCTAAGTTTCAAAATGGATAGAATTTTCTAAGTTCAATTTTTTTCCTCAGATACTAGTTATGTGACTCTGGGCAAGTGTGGGGAAAAGCAAGAAGATCCTTTTGATTTCAACACAGAGAATTAAATAGAGTAATGTGAAACATCTAGAAAAATAGTCTATAGTCATATTGTGAAGAGTGACAAATGATAAAAAGAGAGATCTGCATCTTGTCCTCAAGTAAGAAGGTACTGAACTTTCTTGATCAGAGTAATAAAATAGCTCCTCTATGCTAGAAATAGCAAATTTGCAGCTGTTTTTGAAGGATGGGTTAAAGAGGGATAGCCTGGAAACAGGAATCTGATTAAAAGACTATTGGAATTATTAAGATGAAGATTGATGAGGGATGGTGGTCCTATAAGTAGAGAGAAGGTGACAGATGAGATGCTTTAGAGTTAGAATTAAGAATACTAACACATAAAAATGTGTTACCCATCAATAGGGGCCCTCAGTTTGAGAATTAATTCCTTAAAACAGATATAACTCATCTGTGATTAAGCAACTATTTCCAGATCCATAGATCTGAAACAAAAAGCTTGCCAAGTTTTGCACATAGAAGATATGAGAGACAAGGTTTGATCTCTCCAAACTTCCTTAACTCATACCTTTTACATTTTCCTGTATACTCATACCTCTAACTATATAATATACTCTCAAACTTTATTGTTACAAAGCCCTTGAAAATGTTTTGTCATTAATATCTTAGCTGTTTTTCATTTGTGAAATAAAGCTCAATATTTGAAAAAAAGAGCCAAGATAAAAGTAAATGACAGTTGGATCTTCTTTCAATAATCAGGTATAATGTGAAGGTTTCATTCCTTTCTCCCATGATGGTTTTGGGAAGACTCCCTGATGGATAATGGAGGCTGGGGGTTTTGGATCCTCTGTGATTGAGCAGCTTACTCATGGAGAATGAAACAGACTGTCTCTATCTGTCATGCCTGAATTTCTTTCACTCCCGGGAATCCATTTTTCCAAGGGCCAGAAAGATTCAAAATCCTGTGGAGAAGGCATGTTCTCCAGAGGTTTGGCACGTAATACACTTCAGTGGGCTGCAGAAGTAGCTGTAGGAAGAGTGAATCTCTGAAGTTTGCTCTTCACTAATAATCTTTCTAAGTCTAAAAAACAACCTCTTATGTTCTGAAGTTTTTTCCATCTCTGAATTTTCCATATCCCTTGTATTGATAAGAAAACCAACCTGACAATTAGTTTACTTTCTTAAAATGGAAAGCAAATTTCATGTTGTTTTTTTTCTCTGATTGAACTGCAAGGAAACATATACATATGCATATTTCCTGCAAAGATAACCTAGTGAGGGGCAGTTAGGTGGCACAGTGGATAGAGCAACAGTCCTGAAGTCAGGAGAACCTGACTTTAAATCTGGTCTTAGACACTTAACACTTCCTTGGCAAATCACTTAACCCCAATTACCTCAGGAAAAAAAAAAATAAGATAACCTAGTGAGTACAGATAAGCAACTAAAGATAAAAATGTTTATTTGGTTTTTTTTTTCCTGAGGCTGGGGTTAAGTGACTTGCCCAGGATCACACAGCTAGCAAGTGTCTGAGGTCACATTTGAACATGGGTTCTTCTGACTCCAGGACTGAGGCTTTATTCATTGTAACATTTACTTGCCCTCAGAAGTTTTTTTTTTTAAGTTTAATTTGGACCATTTGTCACATACCATTGAATCAAATCTACATTATCACTCAAAACATTTTTGGAAGAGAAACACAAAATGTTGTCAGGATGAACACAAAATGAGTCAGGAAGATCTGCATTCACATTGTGAATATATTCTAGATTTGTGAATCTAAGCCAATCATTCAATCCCTTCTATATTCTGGAAATATTCTAAGATAATGAATTACAGACTGAGCTACCTCAATCCTATCAATTTCACTCACTGATAAAATGATACATTAATAAAAACTACAAAGAAACTCAAAACATGTTCATGAAAACAAAGGCTTCAATAATTTTGTGGAAGAGATTGACTGGGTTTCTGTAAGGGCACCTGTGAACTTATCAGCTGGAACTGATGGATGTCCATATTGATGCTGAGGCAGAATGGGGTACAGGGAAAGTAGCACTATTAGATTTCATTAAGAAAAACAATGTTCAACACTAGAAAGGTCGTATTCACCAGGACTTTTCCCTGGCCATACCTCATTTGATTCCATCTTTTTAATCTTCCTATATCTTCTCTCCTCACTTCCTCACCTTCCATCTCCCCCACCCCTACAATCTGCAATCTAACGTTACTGGTTTCTTTGTTAGTCCTAGAAAAAATATCCCAGAGCCTGACTCCCAGCACTTTCATCCTTTGTGTCCTCTTACCTGGAATGCTCTCCCTTCTCATCTCTGCATCCTGGCCTCTCTGACTCCCTCAAAGTTCTAGCTAAAACCTTATCTTCCCATTTTCTGCCTCTCTCTTTCTCTCTGTTTATGATTTTATCTCTTTCTGTCTGTCTCTGTATTTGTTTCTCTACATCTGTTTCTCTGTCTCTCTGTCTTTGTCTGTCTGTCTTTCATCTCTCTCCCCTTTCTCTTCTCTCTCTGCCCCTCTTTCTCTTCTCTCTTCCCATCCCTCTCTCTCAATGGGGTAAAGTGTCTTGCCCAAAGTCACAGTGCTAGTAAATATTTGAGACCAGATTTGAATTCAGGAAATCTTCCAGACTTGGGGTCTAGTACTCTATTTGCTGTGCCACCTAGCTGCCCAGACATGGAGTTACCAAGAAGAAATAGAGCCAAAAAAAGGGCATTAAAGTAATATATAACTGAGAATAAAATGGCATGGTCTTGTAGCAATACAAAATATAATGGCAGATATTTGGTATATTTCATTTGTATCCCCATGGTGTTAAAAGCAAGTAAGAAAGGTCCCTCTACAAGGGTTGGCCCCTTGTGATAAACTTTTTAGAGAAAATGAGCAAAAGTGATAGAGAAAGGATTGACATGGGGTGGGGAGGGGTTGTGATCTGCATCCCTGGAGAGAACAGCTATCATTGAATTCAAGGATGCCTTGGAGTATTTGGAATGTAATGGTAGCAATGGTATTGTAGGTAGCATTTACAACATTTGAAAGTATTTTCCTTAAAATAACTCTTCATTTTGCTGCTGATAAAATTGATGCCCGATGGGTAGCATAGACAAATGCAGAGAATCTAAGAGTTTGAAGAGGTCTCAGAAGTCCTTCATCCAACCATTACTTAAAACATGAATATTATTCCAATGAATATGTTTATCAAATTCATTCTTGTCCTTGGAAAAATTTTTGTGGTTTGATATATAAGCAGTGATCAAAGCAATAAAACACAGACAGAAAGTTAGCATAGGAAATAGTGTATATACTAAACTCAGAGTGAGAAAGACCAGAGTTCAAATACCTCCTCAAGTATTGACTGTCTGTTTGTTCTTGGTCAAGTCACTTAAATTGTTAGCTTCAGGTCCCTCATCTATAATGATATAATATAATATAATATAATATAATATAATATAATATAATATAATATAATATAATATAATATAATATAATATAATATAATATAATATAATTAATATAATAATAGCATCTTTCTCACAGACTTTTAAAAGTCAAATAAAATAACACATGCAATGTACTTTGTAAGTCTTGAAACATCATATTCCTTAGCTAATATTATTATTTCTGAAAAAATAACTGAACAAATTGCTTCATGTAAATGCAAGTAAGAAGTTCACTAATGATTGCCTCTTGCATTCATTAATTCAATCATGCATCCAATTAATCAATACTCATTGAATGTCAACTTTGTGCATAGCAGCATGCCATGCATACCAAGATGCTGGGAGGATATCATAATATTGCAAATTGTACTTTTGTAGGATCAACACTGTTATTTTATAGATAAAGAAACTTAAATTTATGAGAATGAAATAATTTCCCTAAATCATAACAGGCAACAAATTAAAGAGATGGAATTTAAACTCAAAACTCAGGTATTCTGACTACAAGTCCAGTGTTCTCTGTTCCTACCTCTAGGAACTTCCATTAGAGCTATATGTATATTGTCTCAGATACATATACAAATGATAAGTAACAAGGGAAGGCAGTGTGGGATTAAGAGTTAAAATGAGTGTTGTAATATAGACAATTAAGGCAACATGGTTTTTGTCAGAGAGAATAACAATAAGAATTGAATTAGTTAAGAAGTCTTAGGGGAAGATGGAGGGTCTTGAGCTAAACTTTAACTGGTACGTTGAGGAAATAGGAAGAGAGGAGTTTTAAATAATCAATCAATCAACCAATCAACACAGATTTATTGTGTGCTCACTCAGTTCCAAGGATTGGGATAGATACCAGGCATATAAAAATAAAAGTGAAGATATTCCCTGCCTTCAAGAACTTATAGTCTAACTGGAGAAGACAATATATACAGTGTATGTATATACATATAAATATATGTATATATTTACATATATACTTGTGCACACACATACACATATACACATACATATACATGTATATTATACAAAATCGAGGATATTTTTAGAGAAAGGCACTAAAAATGAAGAGTATCAAGAAAGGCTTCCTTTAGTACAGGGAAAGGCACTAAAAATGAAGAGTATCAAGGAAGACTTCCTTTAGTGGGGGAACTTTTTTCTGTCAAGGGTCATTTAGATATTTTTGAAGAAGTTGTGGGCCAAACAAAATTATCAAGTTATAGAACTGAAGCAGTGGGAAGTTGTACTTTGTTTTCAGCTCATTGCCTGTGGTTGATTTCATGGATCTTATGAACTGAGAGCTGAATGTTCCCCATCCTTGATCTAGAAAGTAGGGAATCACCTAACCTTGAAGGAAATCAGAGGAGGAGTATATTCCAGGGATGGGAAAGAGCTTGTTCAAAGGCACTGAGACAAGAGATGGAGTGTCATTTATGAGGAGCAGGAAGGACATTTTGGCTGCATTGCAGTGTGTATATAAAGCAGTAATGTGGAATCAACCTAGAAAAGAAAGTTTGTTCTGTGCCAAACAGAAGAGCTGATATTAGATCATGGTGACAATAGGAAGCTACTAGAGTTTTTTGGATGGTGACATATGTGTCTTTATTGGAGAGAAAGGGAGAAAAAGCATAAGTAAATAGGCTGCCTGGACAAAACAAGTCACAGATTCTCTTAACTTAAAACAAAACAAAACAAAACAAAAAACCAAAAAACTTCACAAGTTAGTTTAGCCCATGGCTAACCAGGATACCCTTTCGTGCACTTCTGGGAAGTAATTCTAAAATTTCAGCTAGAAAAGTCCAGGAAGGGTAACCAACTACAAAAGAGTCAGAATCTTATTTAAAGCAGAATTGTCAAACATACATGTGACTTATAGCACTCCTCAATACTGATGAATGCACTACATCTTATATGATTTTAATTTAAGAGGTGATGATAATAATGAAAAAGAAACATGATTTTCTCAGTCAATATGGGTCTATTTCTATTTCATTTTGACAGTAGTGAGTTAGAAGATCAAGTAGTATCCTTAGATTCAAGAAAAGTTGTTTTTAGATATTGTCATCAACACTCAGATGTGTGATGCTATTTAATCTCTCTGATACTCAGTTTATTAATCTGTAAAATGTATAGAATAATAGTAGCTGCCTCACTGGTCTATTTGTATGGCTCAAATAAAATGATGTATGTAAAGAATTTTGCAAATTTGAAAGTGCTATATGTATTACTTATTACTAATCAATATTTATTATTTTTTATTGTTTGTTATAACTTTCAGAGGCAGCAAGTTCTACTTTTGGAGAGTTGTAGGTTGCTTTTTGATATCTTGTGTACACATTGTTCTTGGTTCAGTTCTCTGGGATCAGGCAGAAAAAGCAGCTATTTCAAGTACAAGAGTATATGGAGATGATTTTGAATGGACACAGAGAGGCTAGATTTTAAAGGTCTTGAAGGTCTAAATAAGAAGTTTTCATTTCAATGGTAAAACTATAGAATTTTAGGGATCTTAGAGATCTTAAAATCTAAGTTGTTCATTTACAGATAAGGAAACTGAGGCTCAAAAAAGTGAAATGATAAATTAAAGGCAGAACCAGAGAACTAGAGCCTGGGTCTGTTGATTGTCATTTCAGTGTGTTTGTCATATGCTACTATTTTTTTATGAATAATCAGAAATAAAGATTGATTATAACCTCTATTCACATCAGGAAAGAGAAAATAACCATCCTTGCAAAACTACAATGAGTGGGAAACATGGATATTTCCTAAGATTGTTCATTTTTGCTTGAGAATTGCAAATAATGTTATTTACCATCTGATAGATTTTTTTTAAAGCAAGAAATTTCAAAACTTTTCAGTGTTCATAGCATGGTGCTATTACATTTCAAGCATTCTTCAAGTTATAGTTGTCTCCTTCCAAATAATCTAAGAAATTTTTTATTTTTCCCCTGCCCTAGGTACTTTTCACCAGAGTTCCTAGCTGAACAGGTTGTTGGCATGAGAGGAAAAAGTCTTAATTTCACTCAGACTTAACCCTAGAACTGAAAAACAAAAACAAAAAACAAATTTAACTAATAAAGAAAACACTCATGATCTACTCCAGATTTCATGTCTATTTTGCTCAGTATGTTATGAAAAATTTGGGGATTTGGACAAATGAAGAATTTTAGAAAGAAAGTATGATGGAAAAGAGATGTAAGTTTTTTTCTAATCTCATTCTTAGCAGGAAGTCAGGAGTGTGGGTTAGAAAGGGTAATATGCCTTTACTTTCCAAATAAACATATTCGAGGGAAAGAGTGAAGAGAGAAAAGAGTAAGACTTTGGTGTAAAAGCAGAAAAAATCATAGGATTATAGTTTTTGATTTAAGGGACCTTTTCCTAGACCAAACCCCTTATTTTATAGATGAGGAAATTGAGACCTAGAGAAATGAATTCATGCAAAAACAATTATACGATGATCAATTCTGATGGACATGGCTCTCTTCAGTAATGAGATGATCCAGACCAGTCCCAGTGTTCTTTTGATAAAGAAAGCCATCTACACCTAGAGAAAGGACTGTGGGAATTGAATGTGGTTCACAAAATTTTCACTCTTTTTGTTGTTTGCTTGCATATTATTTTCTTTCTCATTTTTTCCTGTTTGATTTGATTTTTCTTGTGCAGCATGATAATTAAGGAGCCCAACACTGCATTGTGTTTCCTATCTCTAGCAGGAGACAAATACATCTGGAGCAGGCAAATTGATGTGAAGAGAATTAGTTACCTGAAGAATAAGGCAGCTTCAAGGACCATAGCTAATATTTATGCTGTGTGCCAGGTGCTTTATAAGTTATATCATTTGATTCTCATTCTCATAACAACTCCAGGAGGTGGATACTATTATTATCACCATTTTACATATGAGGAATCCTAGGCAAACAGAGGTTAAATGACTTGTCCAGGGTCACATAGCTAGTAAGTATCTGAGGTCAAATTTAAACTCAGGTCATCCTGACGCCAGACCCAGCATTCTAATTGTGTCACCTAACTGCCCCCTAGAATACATTTTGTGGCAAAGATAATATGAATGAAGGACTTTCAGCACTAGTAGCTGTAAGTTACTCCTTTGCTGCACACATATCCCTATATGTGTATCTAATTGCTATCCACTCTAAATATCAGCCCATTCTTCCCATGGATCTGTGTCTTACATAGAAGAAGATTGTAGGGATGATATTTTGCATCAACTGTTCTTACAATACTATCATAATAAATATCTTTGCCTAAAACTACATCAACTTGCTAATGGTGAGTAGTAAAAGTAGTCATCCATAAGGTTACACCTGGCCCAAGGGATTCTATGCTGATATTTAAATACACATCTTATTTCAAAGGTATTAATCTATTTTCCATATCCTATTTAACTATACTGATTTTGTTCCCAATTGATAATCAGAAATGTATTACATTGTATAAATTCTTATTTGAATTTATTTCCATGTAATGCATTCTTTTGCTATATTTTCCTTTACTATGATGGCAAAAGTATTATCAGAATATCAAAACAAAAATGGCTATAAGATATAAAAAAATCTGGTATACAGTCTTTGAAAGTACCCACAAGAGTTATAAAGATAAAATTACAAAACACTCTTTAAAATAATTAAATAACTGGAGGGATATTCAGTCAACATTGCTCCTCTGATCCAATATAATATAATCATACTATCTAAATTAATTTACAGATTTACTGCTTTAACAAATAAATTACAGAGAGAATATATTTAGAACCAAGCAAAATAAGAATAAAATTCATTTAGTGAAGATAAGTTTTAGAGTCTCAAGGGAAATCATGGGAAAAAAGGAATGAAAGCAGAATAGCACTTCCAGACTTTATATCTTATTCTAAGGCAAAAACAGAAAAAAACAAAAAAAAAAACCCAAAACAAATAAAAAAAAAACAAAAAACAACACCCCCAAATAAAACAAAAACAAAAACAAAAGCCCAAACTTATTTCATACTGGTTAAAATATAGAAAAGCAAATCACTGGAAGACAGTAGATAAGGAAGAATCAGAAGTAATTGGATTCAGTAAGACTGAGAACATTATTTTTTTGGAGAAGAAATACTTATTTGACAAGAATTGATGAGAAAAACTGACAGATTAAATTGGGTTTAGATCTAATTACATGAAGTACCAAATTATACTCCAAATGGATACATATACTGAATATTAAAAATAATATCATTAAAAAATTTAAAAAGAATCTGATCAGATATTTTTCAAAGTGATGATCTGGGCAGGAATTCTTATCTAAAATAACAAAAACTTTTGCATAAATAAGATTAATGCACCATGGGTTAAATTTTTTTCTTATGATCATTAATAGTATACATTTCACTTTTAAAGAAGCACTTAAGAACATAATTTAAAACATATATATATATATATACATATATGTGTATATATGTATATATACACATATATATTCTAGATTTCAGACCCTTATCTGACATCCAAGAAAAAAATCTTTGCAATAAAAACATTTGATAAGGATCTGATATTTGGAATCTATATAGAATTAAAACAAAATGTCAGGGACCAAAAGTAATTCCCCAAAGAGGAGTGATCAAAGCTTATACACAAATGCTTCTTAAAGGAAGAACTGTACACTATTAATGATTATATGAAAAAAATGCTTTAAAGCCTTAAAGGGAATATAAAATGAAAAGCACATTAATATATTACTGTGACACTTTGGTCCAATCATCTAGAACAGCAATTTTTAATTATAGAAGAAAGTGGTTAAATGCCTATACATTTTGATACAAAGATCATACCATAAGTCAGTCCATTATAAAAATAAGGTTCCATATAAACCATAATATTTATAGTAGTATTTTTTCATAGTAACAAAGAGCTGGGGAAAAACTTGATGCAAAAAATTTAAAAACAAATTATTATAAATGAAGATAAATGGCATTATAAGTAACAATGATATTAGGACTATAGAGAGCCATAGGAAAATTTACATGAACTGATACAAAGTAGAGTTAGTAGAACAAAGAAAGATTAAAAAGATGAGTATAACAATTTAAGTAAAAACATGATCAATAACAAAAACCAACCAAAACAGAAAACTGATCATTTATAATGGCCAAGTTTGGTCCCAAAGAAGAGACATGATTCACCTCTCTCTCCATGCTTTGCAAAAATAGGAAAATATGGGTATGTAATATTACATGTAATGTTAGACTTAGTTGTATGTTGGTTACTCTTTTTAAAATATATTCTCTCTCTTCCTCCTCTATCTCTATCTCTTTTTTCTCTGTCTCCATCTCTCAGTCTCTCTGCCTTTGTTTCTGTCTCTCTGTTTTCCCCTCTCCTTCTCTCTCTCTATCTCCTTCTCTGTCTCTCTCTGCCTCTCCCTCCCTCCCTCCTTTCCTCCCTCTTCTCTCTCTCTCTCTCTCTCTCTTTCTCTCTCTCTCTCTGTATCTCCTTCTCTCCCTGTCTCTCTCTCTCTCTCTGTGTCTCTCTCTGTCTCTGTCTCTTTGTCTCTCTGTCTCCATATCTCTCTCTCATTTTCTCTCTAATATTTCATTTTTTAAATTTAATTTTAATTTTAGAATCTGGAGGGGCAAGGGAGACTGGTATTTTGTACAATATATTCCTGGTTCTGCTTGTTTTGCTTAGCATCTGTTCATGTAAATCTTACCAGGCCTTTCTACAATCAGCTTGTTCACCATTTTTTATAGAACAATAATATTCCATTACCTTCATGTAATACAGCTTGTTCAGCCAATCCCCAATTGATGGACATCCACTTCTTTTCCAATTCTTTGCTACCACAAAAAGAGCTCCTACAAGTATTTTTGCACAGGGGGGTCCTTTTCCCTCCTTTTAAGATTTTCTTGGGATACAGACTCAGTAATGGCACGTCTAGGTCAAAGGATATGCACAATTTTATAACCCTTTGGGCATAGTTCCAGATTGCTCTCTAGAATGGTAGGATCATTCAGAACTCCATCAACAATGCGTGTGCCAGTTTTCCCACATACTCTCCAATATTTATCATTATCTTTTCCTATCATCTTAGCCAATCTGAAAAGTATGAGATGGTACCACAGAGTTATTTTAACTTGCGTTTCTCTAATCAATAGTGATTTACAACAATTTTTTATATTATTATAAATGGCTTTAATTTCATCATCTGAAAATAATCTAGTCATATCCTTTGACCATTTATCATTTGGGGAATCAGTCATCATATCTTAAAGAATAATAATGTTTCATTATATTCAGTTATCAATTTGTTAAGTCACTCACCATCAGATGGGTATCTATTTTTTCTATTCTTTGCTACAATTAAGCTGTTATTATATTTGAATGTATATGAGGAATTTCTTTAATAATGGATCTTTTTGGGATGTGTACTTACAACCTTTGGATGAAAGGTAATGTACATTTTAGTCTTTTTATTTATATAAATATAGATTACGTTCCAAAATAGTTGCACTAATTCACAACTACTATTGCTGGCTTTTTTGTCATCTTTGTCAATTTTCTGGGTATAAAGTAAAACTTTAGAATTTTGTTGATATGAATTTCACCATTAATGATTTGGGGCATTTTTTCACATTTGTTAATAATTCTTTTGAGAATTGTTTTCCCTGACACTTTTTGGTTTCTACTGGGAATGGATTTAGGCTTATTTATTTCTATTAGTTGTTTATATATCTTAGATACCAAGCATCCAAGAAATATGATGATTTTTTTGGTTATATTTTAAAGCTTCCATTCTTATTCTAACAAACATTAATTTTTTACAGAAGCATTTTACTTTCATGTAATTAAGATTACCTATTTTTTTCTTATGTAATTGATTCTATCTCTTGTTTAAGATTACATTTTTTACTGATAGCAGTAAAACATATGTAATACAAATTTATTCTAATTATTTAATTGTATGAATTTGAATATTCAGTCAATACATATGCTTGAATTTGTTGTGTCATATAATGTAAGCAGGGACAGCTAAATGGTACAAAAGATAGAGTGCCAAGCCTGGAATGAAGAATATCTGAGTTCATATCCAACCTCAGATACTTACTAGCTGTATGAGTATACACAAATGACTTACCTCTATTTGCCTCTATTCACTACTTTATAAAATGAATTGGATAACACCAATTTAGTCTTTGCCAAGAAAAGTCCAAAGCAAGTCACAAAGACTAATACATGACTGAAATGACTGGAAAACAATATAGAATAAAATGGTGGTTTTAAGCCTAGTTTCTTCCAAAATAGTTTTCCCAGAGATTCTTATTAAATTCAGTTATTCTTAAGAGATTTATATTTTGGTGCTTAACTAGTGTTGGCCCATTGAGTTTTATTATTTCTGATTTTCCATCATCTAATTCATTTCATTGATCTACTTGAATATCTTTAAATCAGATCAGATGTTTTTGATGCTGGTTTATAATATAGTTTAATATGTGGAAATATTATTCATCATTTTTTTCAACTTTTTTGTTGTCCTAAAATAGCTAATTTTAATTAATAATTAATAATTTCAATTTAAATATGTTGTTTCTCAAAAAAAAATTATTTTGTCAAGTTTTGTAATTTGATTTCTATAACATGACAATTGTAAAGTCATCTTCGTAGTAGCATTGTCATTGGCATTTTCTTAAATGGCATAGACATAAGGACTAAATATTCTTGCAGTTATTTAAATTTCTCTTTAAAGAGCATTTTGTAATGGAATATGAAAGGCCAAGGTCACCTACTGCATCCTGAGCCATTACTATTTGCTGATCATCTTGACTTTTATCTTGCTATGGGCATTTGATGACTGGAAGAGACAGTGAAGCTAATAACTTAGTTCAGCTCTGCCTCCCTTAAATTTATTTCACATAAAAATTAATCACCCTTGTGATTCATGGTTGTGATCTTAGAGATTGAAGGATGAACAACAATGGAATATATACAAGTATTTCGTATATATTTTCATAGATTTATCTTCAAATATTTTATATATTTTGTAGTTAATTTGAATGTGATTTTTCTTTCTATTATTGCCCCTTGGATTTTGTTATTATTATAAAGAAATGTTATTGAACTTTGTGAATTTTTTTTGTAGCCCTGAAATCTAGTGTTTCAATTGATATCTTTGTTGATTTTCCAGGATTTTCGAAGTGAACAGTCATTATCAAATAAGTATAGTTTTATCACCTTTTAAACTAGCTTTATACTTGAAATTTATTTCTCTTTTAGCTGCTATTGTTAGAATTTCTGTATCTATACCAACAATGCTAAGGCAAATGGATATCCTTCATTTACTGAGAAATTTTCCAATGAATTGTCATTGAACGTGATGTTGTAATGCCAGAGAAACTGAGGCAATATAGAGATTAGAGAGTTTTTAATATTTTATTTGGATTTCTGAGAGGAAGAGATAGAAGGCAGAGCAGAATCCATTCCGCCTTCAGGGCTGAATTAGACTTTCATCTCAAAGAATCCAGCAATGAATTTGAAATTCCAGAGATTCTTTATAGGGTTTTAGTGATAAGGGAGAACAAAGACAGAAAGGGGGAGGCAGAGTGAGCACTGGGCATTCAGATAAGTTGGGAAGGTCTAGAGCCATGATGTCTAAAATAGAGCTTCCCCTTAGCCGAGATTAAACATTTACACGTTATAACTTTAGTATAGCCAGACCCTAATGGTAAGGAGAAGGGGTTGCAACCAGGGGGATTGAGGCAGAACAATTCAAGGAACTAAGGCAGAACAATTTAGGGAAACTGAGACAGGACAATTAAGCAAACTGAGGCAGGACAATAAAAGGAATGGTTGACTGATTTAATGTAATGTTCTTTTGTTTCAGTTTTCTTAGGGTCTCTGAGAGCAGCCTTAGTTTCAGTTCAGTAATCACCACCAGAGTCATCAGGTGTTAAAGTCCAAATCCTTTATCTCTTTCAAAGTCCTATTTCTTTCACTTGGGGCTCAGCTAGTTTTCTTATAGGCCTACCTCTTTCCTTGGTTCTAAGAACTTGAGCTCCTGACACCAGTCCTTTGCCTCTGCCAGCTTCTCCAATGAATCCTGGCTAAGGCTCCTAGTTTATATGCTCTACACTGAATATAAACAAATGATTATATCACTAGGAAACCATTATTTGTTGTAGGATTAAATCAATGCTAAATTAGATTTAACTATTGTGTCCTCAATTCCACTTTTAGTACTCTGTTTCAAGTTCTGAGTTCTGGCCCATAACATCTCCTGCTTTCTTTTGTTTTTAGAACATGACTTTTCAGGGAGGTGAGAACCCCCAAAAAAGAGATGATCATGCCTTTCCTGACTGCTCAAAAAAGGGGTGAAAACACCATAAAATTGGTGATCACACCCTTCAAGAAGGGAGATGAAAACACCAAAGGAAATGGGAAATCAAATCAGATTAGCAGGTTTCTAAAGGGTCTCATTTGAAACAGGTATACATAAATCCATTAATATGGGAGTTATTACACAGAATTACATAAAATTACATAAGCACATAATAACATAAGCTAGAAGTGATGTGACAAATAACACGAATCAACATGAGGAACTATACATGTCCTTAAGTCCTAGAAATAGTCCAAAAGTAATCTGTTGTCCATTACTCCATGTATGTAGGTAATTCAATGATTCCTGCAAGTTTTGACAATTGTCCTTTCATATTGGCCATTCATATTCCATTACAAAGTGCTCTTTAAAGAGCAATTTCAATAACTGCAAGAATATTTAGTCTTTATGGCTATGCCATTTAAGAAAATGCCAATGACAATGCTACCAAGATGACTTTACAATTGCCAAAACTTGCAGGAATCACTGGATTCCCTACAAACATGAAGTCCTGTATCAGTCTTATATCTCAGGAAATCCAAGGATTCCTGCAGGTTTTGAAGTCCTGCAACAGTCTCATTGACAGCCAAGCTCTTTCAGTGTCAGAGGTTTCTTAGTTCTTCTTTGTTTTGAGGTTTTTCTCTTTTTCTGTCTTTTCCAGGTGTTCATTGGCACCCCTCTGATTCCTTCTCCATCTGCAGAAATATAAGCAAACCCTTTATCCCAAGTAGTTAATCTATCTAGTCCCTTCTATTTACCACTTTCTAAATCTCTCCTCATCACCTGGAGCTGCTCGCACTGGACACTGCCCTTCTGTTAGGTTAAAAAGCCTATATTACCCCCAATTGTAATCCCTTTCTGCTATCTCATTGTTTTTTGGCTGATTGATCATGTAAGCATCCTGATTTTCTAAAGACTCCCTGGGTGTAAACTCGGCTGCCATCATGCCCCACCTGTTTTTTTGTTTGAGGTCTTAGAGCTTGGCTCCATTTCTCATTTCTCTGGGCTAATCTACAGTCTGAGGCCCAGTGGAAACCTCGGTTGCATTTTGGACATAGGGTTTTGAGTCTTATTCTCTCACCCTGTCCTCTCACTCTATCTCTATATCTACATTGGACTTTCAGATGTCCAATTTTTCCACACTGAAAGAATTTTTTTTCCTTTGGTAAAGCAGCAAGGGACATCTTCATAATATTTTATTTTTCATTTAAAGTAAAAGGAGAACAATAAAGTAAAATGAGTTGATTTTTTTTGCTATTAAGGGATTAAAAAGCTAGAAGTTCTTAGTTTACTAAAATTTATGTTCTGCAGAAACATTTTAAAATTAAAATAGTGATCCTCCTAAAATGATATTTTATTCAAATAAGAGAATGTTTGTAAAGTATTGTGCATATTTTATTTGGTCTCTACACTGTTCTTATCTTCAATTGTATATTTTTTTTCTTCCATTGCATATTTTTTTTTCACACTGAAAGCATTGACGAATCTCTCTAGAAGTCCCTTGCCAAGAGGGACCCTGTATTTCCATGTTCATCTTCATAGCCTGGGTATAATAAATATTTATGCCCACTGTGACACAGCATCTTATGATCTCCTCTAAAGGAGCATCTTTGTGTAGTCCCTATATAATTCTTCTGCAAACCTCATTAGCATTTTCCTTAGCCAGATGTCTGGTCATTAATTTGTAGCTGCATTTTCTCCAATGGTTCTTGTGACAGCTGTTTGCAAATGTCCCACAAAATCAGCAAAAGGTTCATTGGGACCTTGCTCTATTTTTGTGAAGGCTTCCCCTTGATCTTTTCTTGGGAGGGACCCCCAATGCTTTGATTGCAGCAGTAGCAATTTGCTCATACACTGCTATGGGGTAATTAGTCTATGCTGAATTGTCTGCATACTGACCTTCATCTGCTAGTTGGTCAAAGGTGACTTGTAGTATATTGACTCCAATTTGCTTATTGCATTGGGCTTAAATCCTACATAACTCACTAAATTTGGAAAGCCACAAGTTTCGTCCAGGTTCTAAACATGTTCTTGTTATGGATTCACAAACACCAAGGGTTAAGATTTCATAAGCCAGATTCTCTAGTAACATCTTTAACATAAGCTGATGTAGCCTCATAAAGAGTGCAACCCCTTTTCAAATCCTTAATTTTTTCCATATTAAAAGGAGTGTATCTTCTCCTTTGTTGACCTGAAGAGTCAATCTCTTCAATCACAGGTATGCATTTATTTTTAAATCAGATAGATCTTGTCCTTCATTTTTTGCTTTAACCAATGCTTTTTTGTAATCTTATCATAGGCTGCTTCATAGGTGGTGCTGATTGTATTACTGCCTCAGCCCCTCTTCCTTTTCCCTCCACCCATGAAGGGTTAATTAGGGGTGGGTAGGTCATGAAATGGGGAACGCCCTACTGGCTTCTGCTGTGAAACACCACACTCAGAATTGTACTTAACTCTTTTCTTGTCTAATTCTTCATCCTTTTCACTCTTCCCCCCTCTCTTGATCTTTCTTCTTTTTCCTTATCCTATAACTTATATAATTTCCTAAAGCCAGTTGTATTAAGTTAAATGTATAAAGTGTTTCTTAGGTCTATAATCACTGTAGCATTCACATAGTTGCTCTCCTATTAATTTCCACTCATCTGAATTTAATTATTTTTCCTTAGAGAACTGAGGAGATATGCATTGTAATGTTTGTAAAAGTTCAATGATCTGTTCCCAAGTTACAATCAAACCTTGACTTTTGATAGTTTAACCAAGCTTTCAACAAATTTTCCTTTCAGTGGAGAAATCTCCTTTCTAAACATTTGTCCCATTTTAACTGGAATACTACTTTAGTCCCTTTACAAAGTTTCCTTCTTGTACTCACCCTAATTTCACAGATGTAGGTTCTTGGTCCCTACCAAAATGTAATGTTCTCTGTTTTGGTTTTCTTGGGGTCTCTGGGAGCAGCCTTCATTTCAGTTCAGTAATCACCACAAGTGCAGCCAGAGATTAAGGTCCAAATCCTTTATTGTCTCTTTCCAAGTCTTATCTCTTTTCCTGGGGCTTAGCTGGTTTTCTTAAAAGCCTATCCCTCTCCTTTGTTCTGAGAGCTTGAACTCCTGACACCAGTTCTTTGTGTTCTCTGCTTCTGCCAGCTTCTTGAGGTTCTCCTGAATGTGTCTTGGTTTCTTTGGGAGAGGCAGGAGGACCACCACCATGGTCTCTGTCTTCCAGTTCTGATTCTGGCTGAGTTTGTCCAAGCTTATATGCTTTCTTATCAAAGGTGTGAATCTTGTAGAACAGTAGTAAATACATGTACTGAACTAGAGAATTGTAAAGCACCATGCTAAACAACCATAGTTTCTATCAATTCCACTGACTTAGCACTTTGTTTCAAGTTCTGGCCCATAAGGGTTTAAGATAAAAACTTTATGATAGCAAAAAAAAAAAAAAAAAAAAATCTCTTTGTGACTATATTTTGTGCAGTTTTTTAAAAAAGCATATAGTTGACATTTTTCATCTATTTGACTTTTCTTCTGTGGATTAATAGGACAAATTATCTTTCATGAATACAGATCTCATGAAGGAGGTTCTACTATGTCTCAGCTTAATATAATTAGTACAAGGTCTTTACAAACAAAAGAATGCAGAGAACCTAACTACTAGGAATCCCTCTTTGACCTGCCAGTTAGATCTTTTCCATTACAGTAGGGAATACTTTGATTGAGCATGTATCTTTCTGTTCAATGCCTCAAATAATGTTTATTATCATTAAGATTATTTAATAGTCTTTATCTTGATGGATAAATTAGAGATGCTTTGTTATAAAAGTTTCTGTAACATAGATTTTGGTTTTTTTGTCTTGTTGCTGTTAAGTAATTTCAGTTGAATTCATAATCCTATTTTCAGTGTTCTTGAAAAAGATATTGAGGTAGTTTCCATTTCCTTCGCCAACTCATTTTTGCAAATGAAAAGGTTGTTATTTGCTCAGAGTCATATAGCCAGTAAGTGTCTGAGACCAGATTTCTATTCAAAAAAGAAGAGTCTTCTTGTCTCCAGAGTACTCTCACAATTTTATTACCTTCATCTATACAATGAAGTGAGCTCTACCATATGAATATTTGATACAATATGGCTGCTTTTCCTTTTTTTTTCTTTAGTACCATTTTTATTTCCTCCATTAAGTACTTCAAGCATTATTATTTTAGAGTTTTTTTAAGAGCTAAGGTGTTTCTACTATCCTTGATATATAAAACAATTTGAACTTTTTTTCATATGTTTTCTTTTTTTCTTCTGTTTTTGTCTGTGCATCCTTGGGATGACTTTGCTTATATAAGTATGTGAGTATTTTGCCAAGTTTTGTGTAGACTGGTTTTACTCTCTACTGACTTTATATTTTTTCCATTATTATTATTTGTAGCACAGTGAAAAGATAAAACTAATTTGGCAATCTACTATTAGATTGCAGGTCTATTGCTTCATAATATTAGCTGAACACTATATTATGATAGAAAATTAAAGTGCTATGCCTGAGAAGCATCCACTTGGTTGCTAATGAGGAATGTGACCTTGAGAAGTCATTTAAGCACTCTTAACCTTATTTTCTTTTTATGTAAAAGGAATAATTAGAACATGTGAGGCTGGTCTAGGTGATCTCTAAAGAACCTTTTAGTGCTAAAATTCTATCATTTTATAATTTACACCTTACTAGAGAAAGAAAATAGTTTCCAAGTTCTTTCCTTGCATAGTTCCTTATAGGTATAAAACATTTTAGATCAATGGTTAAAAAGTAATTTAAACTGGGCTTGAAAGAAAGGAGGTAATAGAACTAGAAAAGGTCCAGTTAATAACATTCTTAAATCTATTTTGCAAGTACTTACCTATGAAATCAGGGATTTTTGGGGGGAGAGGGGCATTTTTTTGGATTCCCAAGTGCTTAGTACAGTGCCCATCACATAGTAGATATTTAATGAATGTTATTTGGCTGACTGACTTTTTCAGAACAATAATTGTCCAAGAGACTGTATTCACTAACCATAACAAAGGGCTAATTATTAAAAGAACCGAGTGACATAGTGAATGGAAGCTTGGCAATGGAGTCCTATCCCTATGCATACTGACTGTGTGACTCCTCCCTTCCTCTGACTATGTATGTGATTACAAACTGCAGGGGAGTGGCTAGCCTGTAAAGGTAAAGGGAGTTTCCTATCAGGAATTCTCTATGCTAGTGAAAATACAAATCTTCACTAAAGAAAAATTATGTGCTCATTCATAATACATGTATTATTAATTTCAGAATTATGATGAAGATAACATGAAATTATACATGTTAAGATCTTTGCAAATTTAAATTATTTCATATTTCTTAGGCAGCTAATAGCACTAGAACAAAATATCTGAGAAATATCTGAGTTCATATTCCACTACAGATGTTCGCTATATGTCTTTGGACAAATCACTTGATTGCAATTTTCCTTAGTTTCCTCAACTGTAAAATGGGATAATAATAGCACCTACCCCACAGGACTGTTGTGGGGATCAAATGAGATATTTGTAAAATTGCTTAGCATAGTACATAATATATAGTAGTTGTTATAGGAATATGTGTTCCCTTTACCTTTACCCTTATGTGTCAATTATTTATGTAATAATCATTTTCATATTTGAAAAAATAAATCTCCAAACAAATTACCATCTTAATAGTGTCAGTTCTATCAATCTGATCACGTCTTGCAATTTGTTAGGTACAAAACTTTGTATCTTTCAGTGATAAGTTACACAGTTCTTATTGTTTTCTTGCACAGGTTTAATTGATCACTAAAATTGGTCTCCTTAAGAGTAACTTCTTGTTTCTGCAGACAGTGATATGGTTTTAAATTATTATTTTAAACACCTCCTTCATTTCCATAAATTCAACAGTTATTTAAAAAATGTCAACACAATGCTGACTGAGTTTATGCAGATTTCATTTATGAAGGCTTTTCAATTCCTGTCTTGGATTCTATCTGGCTCCATCAGTATGTAAACTGGTTTTAATTACATTTGGAAAATACAGTGGTGTGTATCTATCTATGAGCCTTTACTACAACTCTTTGAAATGACATGCTTGTTCCAGAATTGATGTGTTTGCCCTGAGATTGTCTATCTTCTACCTACTTTTTAGTGCTAATACTGAGTCCTTTGTTTATGTTTAATTTTGTTTGGGTTTTTGTTAGGATACATTGCATATTGACTACTATATATTACATACTTCTGAAAGTGGATGCTAAAAAGAAAATTGTATAGGTCTTGATTAGTTTAAATGTTTTATTTCTATTTAGCATTGATTTTTGAATTCTAGGAAGTCTTCATGTATTGATCCACAATAATGCCCTTGATTGCTAAAAAATATAAAAATGCCTTGATTGACAGATAACAATTGTAAATGTCAGCTTCATCTTTTGGTTTAATTTGACTTTCAATCACTTCAATTTAATTTGACTTTCAATCAGCTTTCTTGAGTGGGTGTAGGAAAAACTTTATCCTCATCATATCCAGTTTGATATTGTTCAGGTCTTGCCTAGAAGAAGCTAGGTAGCTTGAGATTATGTGGATTTAGTGTTGTTCATGGAGTCAGGAAGATTTCAGTTTATATTTGACTTAGACAATAGCTTATTGGTCCTGGGTGTAAAGGACTGGAATTTTGGAGAAGTATACTTGAAACAAGGATACTTACAACAAGGTGTTAACTCAGTGGAATTGATGAGATGATGGTTCTTTAGCATGGTGATATAATGGTTCTCTAGTTCACACATCCATAGTGTGCTGTAATGATATAATTGTAATAGGGTATTTAAGGGCTCGGAGGACTGGAAATAGAGACATTCCATCTTTGACCATCCTCCTGGTGGCTCTCCTGCCTCCTTCACTCCTCCACTAAGATCAAGACTGGGTCAGACTGTGAAAGACACAGACTGTAAAGGAGACAGACTGTGAAGGAGACAATAAAGACTCTAGAATCTATACTTGACCATTCTCATGGTGTCTATCCTGCTGAGACCAAGGCCCATCTGAAGGACCTCCAGAAAGCTAGCCCAAACATTATACCTGGGCATCTCATTTAATATCTAACTGCCTCTGTTTCTTGAACTCTAGAATAAAAAGTGTAACCGCACTTATCTTCCACTGTTGTCATTCATATCAAGTTTTAGTGTGATTACTTTAATTTATAAGCCATACTTAGGAGAGAAGATAATAAATTAAAACCATAGTGATCTTAATTTTTGAAAAATGCCACATTTTAATGAATAACTTCATATTTTTATGTTATATTTTAAACAGAATAATTTTCTATATGGACACGTAGTGCTCTAGTAGTCTCCCTGTACTTGAATCTCTTTTATATGTTTTCAGTGTCCGAATAACTCATGAGTACAGCACAAGGTCTTTGTGAAAATCAATAAAAGCAATAAAGATGCTATACCATTTTTCAAGCAACTTGTTCAATAGTTGCCCTATTGACAATAAATTGCTGTTATATCTCTGGAACTTTTTGGCATACCATTCTTACTCTTACTTTAATATAGTGTTGTCTTGTAAGTGGGCATAGATATTTTTTGTGGAATGAAATGTGAATTCTTTTTATAAGGAGCATAATATATAGTGAGTCTACATTTGAAAGGGTCTGTAGGGTTCTCACCCTTTGGTAAGACACATGTGATACCTCCTATTAAAAAAGATGAGGTTGCATTTCCATGTGAGAAGAAGCTGATAAAGTGCTTTGCTAACAACTCTTGTGCCCCAGTGAAATTTTGATGCCAAAAAAGCCCAGAGAAATAACACAATTTATTGTCAATGTAGCAATTATTGAACAAGGTGGATCTTATCTGGCCTGGCTGCTTTCTAATTTTGAAGAGAATCTAGAGATCTAGTTACCCCCTCCCCATATAATTTCGAAGAGAATCTAGAGATCTAGTTACCCCCTCCACATATAATTGTTCTGTCATTATAATAATGTGTAAATTTGTTTCACTTTTGATCTAAAATTTTTTAATGTGTTGAAAAAATTTCCCTATATAGATTACCATTAAATTTCGCATCCTTCTCCTTTGAGGAATTCTGACTCCTTTGTTTTTGTTACTTTTTTTAAGTCCCAAGGTTTATGATATATATATATATATATATATATATATTTAATTGTTTTCTGGTTCTTAAACTTTTCTCATATATTTATATTCTTAACATATAACAGTACTCAGCCTCCTGTTCTTTTTCAAGCCTGTTCTATCAGAATAAGGTATATAATATTTTTTTTAATTTCAATAGTATTTTATTTTTTATGTACATGGAAAATAGTTTTCAACATTCACTTTTGCAAAATCTAGTGTTCCAAATTTTTCTCCCTCCCATTTCTCTTCTCTTTCCCCAAGACAGCAAACAATCCAACATAGATTAAATATGTGCAATTCTTCTAAACATATTTCTATATTTGTCATGCTACAAAATAATATCAGATCAAAAGGGAAAAACATGAGAAAGGAAAAAAATAATCAAGGAAACAAATAACAACAGAAAAATTCCTAAAATTACCTCATTGTTGAAAAGAACCAAGTCCATCACAGTTGATCATCTCAACACACATAACTTTGCTATGTACATAACATGGTACATAGTGTATCATGTTCTTGGTTCTGCTCACTTCACTTAGTTCATGTAAGTCTTTCCAGGCTTTTCTGAAATCAGCCTGCTTATAATTTTTTGCAGAACAATAATATTCTATTACATTCATATGCCATAACTTTGAATAACATATATTTCACCTTCTAAAGCCATATTTCATGAACAAATACCATTTCACCAAGTCACAATAACAGTTCATGAATACATGATGAATATGTGATTTTTCACTGCATAGAAAACTTCTAGGACAGAAATTTCCTCTACTGGTATAGATTATATTTTATTTCTGTTTTGGTAAATAAGACCTGGGGAATATGAGGAATATGGAAATTAAATGACTTGCTTAGGATCACAATGCTGGTATCAGAAGCAGAATTTTAACAGTTTTTCTTGACTGCAAAGTGATTATAATATTGACTCTACTATCCTGCCTCAATAGTAATAACTTTGAAGTATGTTACAATTTTATCAGGTAAAATTTGCATACTAGGTTTGGATCTCTACTTCACTATGCTTAGATCATTTTCATAGTGAGGACAAATATTTTATTGTTGTCTCCTTCCTTAAATTTGACTTCATGATGTACTAGAGAACTCTACTAGAGTTCTTCCTACATTTTATTTGTTCTTTATGGTATTTATTTTAGTTATATTATTGCTAAGGCTATTACTAATAACAACGGCACCCAGTAAATAACTAGAAAGTTGTGGCTGGGGATTAAAATTATTCTTCAAAAGCTTGTTGTCTTTTTAGCTGGATAGAAGACAAATAATTATACTAAAATAACTTAAAATATTCTGGAGGCCTCAATTACAAAATATAAACTGGAGACCTTAATCAATAAGCTGGAACTCAACAATCTGTAAGGCAGAAAAATGATTTGAACCAGGATAACTTATATCTGAATTTCTTTGGAAAAGATTCAAAGGGCAAGATGGCTTATAAAAATAATAATATTGTTGTTTATTTGCTTTTCAATCATGTTTGGCTCTTCATGACCCCATTTGGGGTCTCTTGGCAGAGATACTGCAGTGGTTTGCCATTTCCTTCTCCAGTTCATTTTATAGATGGGTAAGTGAGGTGTACAGAGTTAAGTGACTTGCCCAGTGTCATACAGCTAGTAAGCATCTGAGGTCAGATATGGATTTAGGAAAATGAATCTTTCTGACTTCAGGTCTGGTGCTCTATCCAGCATATCAACTGATGCCTTCAATGATGATAATAAAACTCAAATAACTATAGTCTCATTTACTTGGGAGTTTTCTTCAATAATATAAATGAGAATTTATTCATACTTGTTCAAATTTTCCCATAAGTATATCAGAGAATATTTACCCAATATTCGAGAGGCATCCCTTACAGGGTCCTAACATTGTGATAGTAACAGGAAAGCATTCACATTCACATACTACCTTTCAGTTCACAGTCTTGCCAAATGGCCAAGGCACAGACATTGGTAAAACAGATAGAGTAATCAGCAAGACCTGAGTTAAATCTAGCCTTAGCTAGTAATCCAGGGCAAGTCATTTAACCTGTTTTATTCAGTTTCCTCAACTGTAAAAAGGA
The DNA here is from genome assembly GCF_048593235.1 of Sminthopsis crassicaudata. NCBI lineage: Eukaryota > Metazoa > Chordata > Mammalia > Dasyuromorphia > Dasyuridae > Sminthopsis > Sminthopsis crassicaudata. The sequence continues at coordinate 558,280,948 of NC_133619.1, forward strand.
GTATTTTAATTTCACCTACCTCAAGGGGTCATTTTGAGGATCAATGATATATTCATGAAAAAGTACTTAGCACACAATGTCTGGCACATAGTGGATACTACATAAATACTTGTTTCCTTCCCTTCCTGAGCCCATTTTCACTAATTTCTTGATTGCAACCTTTAATAATGAGAAAGAGATATGAAGGGCAATTAAGAAGATTGATCCATTAATTATTTAATCAAGTAATTAAAAATCCAAAATGGTACATTAAAAACAGGAATGACAACACCAACTCTCAAAATTACATCCAAAAGTTTAACCAAAGTAAATTACTTTCTATAACAAAGAGACCAAAAGAACCTAAAAATGTCCTTAGTCAGCAAAGCATATGACTTACTTGCCAAACAGCAAGTTGAAGGCTAATGACAACACTCAAAATATAACCTGTAAAATTGTCTGTAAAATTATTAAGCAGTATCATCTCACAAAGAATGGGGAGGCAATAGAGCAAAAAATAGTTTTGGACAGCTTAGCAAGTTATCCAACTAAGCAAAGTTATCCCAAGGGCATTCAAAGATGAACATTGAGGGGGCTTTACAAAGGAGGGAGAAAATGGAAAATATTTACAAAATAAATTGTTTCTTCCATCAAAGATGGAGAAAATACCAGAGTTAGGTCATGCCTTATAGTTCTCGAGTTGTTTATAAATGTAGTAGAAATAGAATTAAAAAGAATATAGATGGGAAAAACAGTTTAATGAGAACAATAGATAAATATATTAACATGGCTATATTGCATTGTTGTTAATTTAAATTTTTTTTCTATATTTATTATTATTGTAGTAATTTTATTTATTTTTAATACACATTTTTGTACATGTGGGTTCTTATCTTGGGATACAGAATTAGTAATGGTACTTCTGGGTCAAAGGGTATGCATAGTTTGATAGCTCTTTGGGCATAGCTCCAGATTGCTCTTCAGAATGGTTGGCTCATTTCACAACTCCACCCGCAATGCATTAGTGTCCCAGTTTCCTCACAACCCCTCCAATATTTATCATTATCTTTTCCTGTTATCTTAGCCAATCTGAGAGGTATGAGGTGATACCTCAGGGTTGTTTTAATTTGTAGTTCTCTAATCAATAATGATTCATATAATTATAAATGGTTTTAATTTCATCATCTGAAAATTGTCTGTTCATATCCTTTGACCATTTATCAATTGGGGAATGACATATTCTTATAAATTTGACACAGTTCTTTACATATTTTAAAAATGAGACCTTTATCAGAAATATTGGCTGTAAAGATTTTTTCCTACCTTCGTGTTTCCCTTTTAATCTTGTTTCTGTTAGTTTTGTTTGTGCAAATTATTACAATATCCTCACAAAGAAAACCCCAAATGAGTTTATGAAGAGTTGGACACAACTGAATAGACTGAACATCATCAACAACTAGAGTCCTGCCTATTCTATGTGTCCCACAGGCCTCATGTTTGACATCAATGTCCCATGTGATTTGAGGGCATGCCAGAATGCTAAACTAAAAAGATTATATAATTTCCCATGGTAATTTTTGTCATAGCAGAGTATGTTTGAGACCTTACAGAGAACTTGACTTCTGCCTACAGTTTAATTCTTGCTTTTTAAAATTCTGTCATCATTTCATTTTTCTGAGACTTTTGACAGCTTATGTAATTTTTTTGCTGCTTTGCCAAAATAACAGAGCAGTACATGAAGTAAGTAGTTGTTTAGACCAACAGATATCTCACTACAATCTATTGAGTGGCAACCCAAGAAACAAGATTTTGGTTGTTATATTCTTTTATACATGATTTGGGTGAAAGCATAGATAACATCAAATGTGTAGATGGCTAAAATAAAATGGAGAGTGAAAACATCGGATGATAAAACTGTTATCTAAAAATCCTGTATTTATAATAAGGAATGGTGGATATATTATTGGATTTCACTTCCAGAAGAGATCAAAACCTACCTATGACAATTATTAGATGTGTAAAATTTTCCATGTTCTCCTAATTTACATATGATATCCTTATGTGTAAATCATTTTGACTTTGTCTTGGTATAAAATGTAAGATGTTGGCCTATACCTAGTTTCTTTCAAACTACTTTACACTTTCCTCAGACATTTTTGTCTAATGGAGAGTTCTTGTCCCCTAAACTTATATCTTTGAATTTAACCATCACTAGATTACTATGGTCAGTTAGTACTGGTCATTGAATACCTAATCTATTCCACTTATCTGCCACTCTATTTTTTAGCCAGTACCAGATAATTTTTAAAAAATAATTACCACATTGTAATATAATTTGTATCTCATACTACTAGGCTACTTTTGATATTTTTGATTTTTTTGTTTTTCCAGATGATTTTTTTTTTCTTTTTTGTTGTTCAGTCATTTGAGTTGTGTTTAACTTTTCATAGCACCATTCTTTTTATTTTATTTTAATTTTTGTTTTGGCAGACATACTGGAATTGTTTGTTATTTCCTTCTCCAACTCATTTTATAGATGAGGAAATTGAGTCAAACAACTTAAGTGACTTGCCTAGGGTCACATAGCTAGTGAGTGGCTAAGATCAGATTTGAACTCAGGATGTTTTAATTTCAGGACTGGAATTCTAGTTCCTGTGTCACATAACTGCTCCTTTCTTTCTTTCTTTCTTTCTTTCTTTCTTTCTTTCTTTCTTTCTTTCTTTCTTTCTTTCTTTCTTTCTTTCTTTCTTTCTTTCTTTCTTTCTTTCTTTCTTTCTTTCTTTCTTTCTTTCTTTCTTTCTTTCTTTCTTTCTTTATTTTTTTTTTTTTAGATCTATAACATTGGTAGTTTGATTGGCATGGTACTAAATAAACAAATTAATTTAGATAGAATTGTTTATTTTATTATATTGGCTCAGCCTCTCCATGACAACTGACATTTCTTGAGTTGTTTAGATTTATCTTTATTTGTTGAAAAATGTTTTGTAAATAATTCCTGGGTTTATCTTGGCATCCCAAGTATATTATATAATTTTTAATTATTTTGAATGGAATTTCTCTTTCTATAGCTTCCTGATGAGTTTTGTGGGTAACATATAGTAATGCTGATGATTTAAATGGGCTTATTTCCTATCCTGAAACTTTGTTAAAGTTGTTAATTGTTTAACTAGTTCCTTAACTAATCCTCTAGGATTTCCTAATTTTATAGTCATATCATTTGCAAAGAGTAGTAGTTTTGTTGCCTTGTTTATTTTTATTTCTTCAATTTTTTTTTTTTTGCCTTGCCATAGCTATCATTTCTTGTATAATACTGATACCAATCTTACTGGGAAAACTAGTTTATTCCTATTAGAGATAATGACTGATCTTGGTTTTAGATAAATGATACTTATAATTTTAAGAAAAGCTCCATTTATTTATGTACTTTGTAGTGTTTTTCATAGAAATGCTTATATTTTATCAAAAGCTTTTCTATATCTATTGAAATAATGTTATGAATTTTGGTCTATAAAATTCTCACAAAATTGTTATATGTTATATCTATCTATCAATCAATCAATCTATCTTTCAATCTATATAAAAGTAGATATCTTAAAAAGTAGTTGTTACTGTTTTCTCATTACTTATTTGGGTACTAATAAAAGAAAGCATATTTTCTATTCTTTTTTAAAATGTTTTTTGTATAACTCAAAATTCAATCTCTCAATGCCTTCAAAATGTGTTATACATGCACAAATCTTGTCTATGCACACTTGAACTAATCTAGCTGATTTTTTTCAGTTGTTGTTTTCTTTGTTGCTATCTTTATCTTCTTTATCATCACATTTGGGATTGTGATACTAACTGTTATAGGTCTATAACCTTTGATAATATGTATAGTCTGTTACAAAATCTTTGGATAGTTTTCATCTTTTGTCTATTTTTCTTACGCTTTTACTTTTAATTGCCTCCAAGTTGACTTTTCTTATCCCTCAAATTTTACTTGAACTGATTTTTACTTTCTAATTTTTTCTATGTACACAGTTGTCCATATATATAATCAGACTGATTTTTTAAAGAAAAAATTAAAAGAAAACATAAGGAAAAAATAAAAATGAGAAAGACAGAATGTGCAACTGAAACACTTAAAAGGTAATTTATCCAGGTAGTGTTGACAAAAAAAAATGCAAAGGATACAGGAAAGTATATAAAAACTGATTATAATAATAAAATATTTAAGTTTTACATATTTAAGTGATATTAATCAATAAAAAGAATACCAAAAATGCCTATATACTTTCTTTTTCTTTTTTTCTGCTAAGGCAATTAAGGTTAAGTGACTTGCCCAGGGTCACACAGCTAGGAAGCATTAAGTTTCTGAGGTCAGATTTGAAATCAGGTCCTCCTGACTTCAGGGCTGGTGCTCTATCTACTGCACCACCTAGCTGACCCATCACATAGATTTTCAAAGTCAGTATATATTTGATTTATAGGTCAAGCAGAAAAGGCAGTCATCAAGAGTAGCACCAAGTTAGAATATAAATATTTTTTGTAATATAGCATTAAAAAGAATGGTAGAAGGTCATGAGTCATACAGTTTCATAAAACCTTCATATGTAGCATATCTTAATAGAGTTTTCATTTACACCTTATATTACTTGGCATCACATCAAGTAAATTTTCATTTAATTAACTGGCTATAAGACAAAACTATAAATTATGAGATTTTCCTTTATTGCTGCTTGCTAACTACACTATTCTCTTCAGAGAAGAACTAAGGAAACAAGTCCAGAAGGCTTGGGGATATTTAGTATGACTTGTACAGAGTGAAATATATTTACCTGTCTTACAGTACCATGTTATATTTATTTATGCATATACAAAGTGAAATTATTTTTCTTCTTATAGGAGAAAAAGCGAGATATGGAAAAATGCATTTTGATATCCAGGAAAATGAAATGTTCCTCAAAGGAATGAGGAAAGGGAAAAGTGTCTAAGAAGGGGAAAAAAGATGTAAAAAGGCAGAGAGGAATTCTCAACTTATATAGAATGGAAAATTTTAACGTGGGAATGTAGGGAAAAGAATGGAAAATTTGGAAGTTATAGATCTGAGGCTCTTTCTGGGAGGGAGGACTGGATCATCTACACAGGAAGAAAAAAGCATATAATAATTAACACCAACATCAACTGTAATAGACAACATTTATATAGCATTTGCAGACAAACATACATGCACACAAGTTGTTAGTATTATTTATAGTGGAATATTAATATATAACATATAAGTATACAGAATACTATATGTAATAAAATATAACACAAAATATTTATATTTTAATATTTATTTAGCACTATATAATGAGATAATTATATACATGTGCATTTGTCCCTCTAAAGGACAAATCTTTACTTAAGGAAAAATACTTATTGCATTATTATGTGTCAGGCACTATATTGAGTGCTAGTAGGTGTTTGTAAATACAAACAAACTGGAGAATCTTTCACCTAATACAAAATCGTTATGAATCAGCACTGAGTGCTGTCCTCCAGAAGTGGAGAACTTCAAATCTTAAAGTACTTACTTGCATTCCTAACCACCCCCTCCCCTCCCCATCATCCCCAAACCATAACAGAGGGACACAAAAGAGATTCCTGGGCTTATGCCAATTTTGTAATCTTCATGCTTCAGAGATTCTGTATTTTCATATTCACTCTCCTCTACCCCACTCCCAACAAGTGACAGAAATGTCTTATGTCCTTCTCCATGAGTAAGAGGTGGGGTGGAACTGAAAACTTATTGTCTCCTAGCTGAGCCTGAGCCTAGGCTAATATCTGCAAGGATTCATATTAATTCAGTCCAGACAAAGAAGGAAAAGAAAGTCAAGGGAAGAATTGGAATAGGGCCAGCACATCTGGCTTCAATGGAACTATTGGAAAAATACACGGAATCCAGAATATTAAGTTCTTTCTTGATAGAGACTATTCAGGACAATGGCCCGCGGTTATAAATCTTAACTCTCTTAATATTCAAGGAGATTACAGCAACTTCAGTATCCAGATTCCAGAACTTCAGGTTTTCTCAGTGGTTAAGGAAGACAATCCAAAAAGAGATTGAGGCTGAATTTGGAAGAGGGATTAGATTTATTCTGTTTATTACTAGGAAGTAGACCCTAGGACACTAGGCAAAAATTATAGAGAGACAGATGTCAAGAAAAGCTTCCTAATAATTTAAACTGTCTCAAAATGTAATGAGCTGCATTTCTAAAATATGTGGAGAATTGACTCAAATTTATAAGAATACAAGCCATTCTACAATTGATAAATGATCAAAGGATGTGAACAGCCAATTTTCAAACAAAGAAATTAAAGTCATTTCTAGTCATTTGGGAAAATCTTCTAATCAATGTTAATCAAGGAAATGCAAATTAAGACAACTCTGAGGTATCACTTCACACATCTTAGATTGGCTAAAATGACAAGAAAAGATAATAGCAAATGTTGGAAAGGGTGTGGGAAACTTGGGCCCCTAAGAGTTGTAAACTGATTCAACCATTCTGGAGAGCAATTTAGAACTATGCCCAAAGGTCAATCAAATTGTGCTTATCCTTTGATCCAGCAGTGTCTCTACTAGGTCTGTATCCCAAAAAAGATCATAAAATAAGGAAAAGGACCTAACATGCACAAAAATGTTTGTGGCAGCTCTTTTTGTTGTGGAGAGAAACTGGAAAATGAGTGGATGCCCATCATTAGGGAATGTCTGAGTAACTTATTTGAATGTAATGGAATATTATTGCTCTATAAGAAATGATGAGTCTGGAAAGACTTACATGAACTGTTGCTAAGTGCAGTGAATAGAATCAAGAGCACATTATACACAGCAACAATAAGATTATGTGATGATCAACTATAATGGATGTGGCTCTTTTCAACAACGAGGTGATTCAAGGCAATTCTAATAGACTTGTGATGGAAAGAGCCATCTGCATCCAGAGAGAGGACCAGGCGAACTGTATGTAGATCACAACTTGGTATTTTAATCTTTTTGTTGTTTTTTGATTTTTTTGTCCCTCTCATTTTTTCCCTTTTTGAACTTATTTTTCTTGTGTAGCATGAAAAATGTGGAAATACATTTAGAAGAATTGCACATGTTTAACCTTAAGGATAAACAACGGATGATGTAGGGTCAATTCAATTTCAAGTAAAGGTTTGAATGAGTGCTGGCTATAGTCCTTCTCAACTCTGAAATTCTGTCACTATTTAATAAATCTTGTGGTAATAAGGTAGACTTTACTTCCATATTAGAGATGAGAAAACTAAGATATAGTGAACTTAAATGACTTTTCAAATGTCAAATGACTAGTAAATGACCAAATCAGAACTGGAGTCCTATGTGTATAATTCCATTCAAGCTATATCTTTCTAAACTTTTTTCAAGATTCAGTACATTCACTATATTCTAGTAAGAACACATTCCACCACCACAAGTTGTGGGTATTTCTTCTGTTACATCTTTAAATAATTTGTATTGACATATATATATATATATATATATATATATATATATATATATATATATATATATATATATACACACATACACAATTATATAGTATATGTACCTACCCACATATGTATGCATGTGCTAATTTCTTCCCAGCAAAATATCAATTTCATAAAGACAAAAAATATTTTGTTTTTGCTTTTTATTCCAAAATCCTCATACAATGTCTAGTGCAGACTAAGTGCTTGATAAATCCTTATTGAATTGAGTTGAATACCATTTCTCTCAGAAGCTAAGAAAATGGGTAAAAAAAAATCATGCACTAGTTAGAGCGGCCCTGGAGTGCTTCTGGCTGGAGTAAAGTATTCCCTCTGAAGGCCATTCTAGAGCAATAAATGACAGTTAGATTTATCTAGGTCACTTTTCACCTTCCCTTCTCTCATTTTCTATTCACTGCACATAAGTGAAGGAAGAAGGAAGAAAAAGAAGAGAAAAAGGAGGTTTGCTGTTTCCAGTTCCCTGATTTTCAAAGTGATTTGCTGGTGCATGATATCAAATGCAACTTGAGAAGCCCTTGGGCTGTAGAACTTTGTATTCAGAAGTGACAATGACAGAGCAGAGCACAAGTTGTCAGTTTCTCAACAGAAGGCTTTAGAGAAAAGTGGTGTTGGGAGTCAAAGGACTAAAGGCTTTCTGCATTTTTTGTTCCGCTAAATCTTCAGAGGGGTACAAAAACACAGATTCAATTAAGGGAAACTTTTTTTTCTATTTTGAATTGCAAAGATTATATTAGACAAATGTAGACTTTCAAAACGATATGTATTTAAAGACATTGTGGTGAAGTGAACCTAAATTTAAAATCTTTGGTCTTTGATAACTTGCCAATAAGATAGTGTTAAATGTATCACTTTGCTCTCTCTGGGCTTTGGTTTTCTCATCTGTAAAGTGGTTGTTGTTCAGTCATTTTCAGTCAAGTCTGACTCTTTCTAATCCCATTTGGAGTTTATGGCAAAGATGCTGGAATGTTTGCCATTTTCTTTAGTTCATTTTTACAAATGAAGAAACTGAGGAAAACAGAAGTAAATGACTTACCCAGGATCACACAAGCTAGTGTCTGAGCCAACTTTGAGCACAGGAAGATGAATCTTTCTGACTTTAGGCACTCTATCCATTGCATCACCTTGTTGCCACCATGTGTAAAGTGAGGACATTATAATTCTTATGTAAATAGTATTTTTATTGGAAAAGAACACTGAGATTTTTAAGGGAGCATACATAATTGAGCATACCACTTCAATCTGGAGGAGAATTTAGAGAACATCTATATCCACTCTCTTCCTGTTCCCTTACTGTCCTCCTTCTATCACTGACCATGTAATGGTAGAGACTGGAATAGTAGGAGAACATATATCTAGTGCACATCAGAGAAAATATGAGGATACAATAAGAAGAAACATGGATGAAGATACCCATATGAAAGAGACAGCTTTGGAGACAGTAATTCCTGGTGGCAGAGACAAATAATGGTGATTGATTCCGTAAATGCACTCCCTTTGCTGGCCCATTAGAGAGCTAATTTAGGGGTCCTTATGAGGAATCTATGAGGGGAGAAGACTTCTAGTAACCAGGAATTATGATTTGCCCCTTTGTCACATTTGAGATCTTTATTAATAAAGTTTGTTTACACTTTCCCTGTGTATTATTTGCATATTTGTGGAAGAGTGTGCCCAAGATTTTTGGGTGTAGTACTTTTGTGTCATCTCTATCTTCTTTGTAAATATATTTTTTCTCTAAAAAGTACTTAAAGGAATTAAAATTAACTTTATGACTGATGTTAATCAAAACACCAATGGGGCTTCATTATACTGTATAAGTACTATTAAATACAACAATAAAATAAATTAAAATACTGTTAACATGAGGTAGATGTAGTGGATAGAGCACTGGTCTGGAATCAGGAGGATCTGAATTCAAGTCTGGCTTCAGAGATTTGCTAGTTGTGTGATCCTGGGTCAGTTGCTTAATTTTGATTGCTCCCTGCCCTACTCACACATACTGTTAATACAATGCTATTAAAAGCCTGAATCCCATAGGATTACTATTAGAACCCTGAAATCACTACTCTGAGTATCCTGTAATGTTCTGATTAGCTTTCCGGAGGTCTTTGGACCAATCTTCCTTTCAGCTGAGTAATCACCACAAGAATAGCCAAGGATAAAATCCAAATTCTTTACTGTCTCCTTTATGGTCTATCTCCTTTGCCTGGGGCTGGGCTAGCTTTCTGGAGGCCCTTCAGATGGGCCTTGGTCTCAGTGGAGAAATGAAGAAGGACAGGCCACCATAGTGGTGGGAGATGGAATAAATGTCTCTTGTCCAGTCTTTGTTGGCTTTTATATACTCTATTATTATAACATCATTGTAGGTATCAATCTTGTAAGATAGATGTCAATCTTGTAGAATTATATTAAGTACTAAGTACATGTACTAAACTAGAGAACTATTAAGCAACATGCTAAACTAGATAACTATTGCCTTATCAATTCTACTGGGTTAACACCTTCTTTCAAGTATGCTTCTCTGGAGTTCTGGCCCATCACAGTATCCCAAACTATAAATGTGAATAAAAGTTGAGAAGGTGGCCCCAGAAGATATTATGCTAAGGTTGTAGAAGGTTGGAACTCTGAAAAGGTGTACTTGAATCTAAGACAGCAGAGCACTTAATGCTAAGTACCTATTCAATGTGAGAAAATGGTTCTATAGACATATACTTAGATGAAATGGTGATGTGATAGCTCTTCTCACTATTGGTGCCTACTGAAGGTGTTGTGGTAAGGTAATTGTAGGGATGGATTGGAGGGCTGAGGGAAAGGGTCAGAGTCTCTCTGACATAGCATGCTCATCAGGGAAGACTTCAGGATTGGAAGACACAGGTGCAGATCATATAGTCATTAGAGGTGTCAATTAGCCCAGTCATTGGTCAAAGATTAAGGCAGACACCCATATGTCTGGCACAGAAGGATCAATAGTAGCTGAAGTTAGTGATAACCCTTTGAGATGCACATTTGAAGGTGAAATGGGAGTTTTTACACCTTTAGTAGTTGAAAAAATCCCCCATCAATCTATGCGAAGAGACATCTTACAACAGTTAGGATTACAAATGAGTACTTATAAGTTTTGTAATCCTATAACTTAGGCTTTTTAGGCAGGGCAGCTGTTGAAGGCCTGCCAGCACTCTTGACTGTTCCCATTGGATGGAAAACTGATTTGTCAATGTGGATAGAACACTGGCCCTTAACAAGTGAAAAAAATCAGGGCCTTATTAAATATAGTACAGGAGCAACTTGACCAAGGATACTTACAACCTTCTCTAAGTCCTTGGAATTCCCCTGTATTTGTTGTAAAAAAAGAAATCTGGAAAATGGAGGATGTTGATTGATTTAAGAAAAGTAAATTAAGATGGAAACTATGGGAACTCTTCAGCCTGGACTTCCATCTCCTATCATTTGCATAGAGAATGGTCTCTTTGGGTTATAGACATTAAGGATTGCTTCTATTCTATCCCTCTGGATAAGGAGGATATGAAAAGATTTGCTTTTTCAATGCCCAGCATTAGCTGAGTCTTATAAAAAATAATAATAGACAGTTTTACCACAGGGAATAAAAAGTAGCCCTACTATGTGTCAAATATATGTGGCTGCTGCTCTTACTCCAGTAAGAAAAGCATTTACAAAAGTTATGTGGTTACATTACATGGATGATATCTTGGGGTGTGCACCTGAGAAGCAAATGTTAGAAGCATGTCTATGAAAGACCATTGAAACACTAAGAAACTACAAATTGCATATAGCTCCAGAAAATTCAAAGACATGTTCTTTTTCAATATTTAAAATATGAAGTATATCCCAAGGTGTTTATAGTACAAAAACTTTCTTTAAGAAAAGAGAAGTTGAACACCTTAATTGAGTTTCAGAAAAAGATAGGAGATATCCAATGGATGTGTCCAGTGTTAGGCTTAACTGTCTATCAATTACAGCCATTATATGACATTTCAAGAGGAGACAATGCTTTAAACTCACCATGTCAGCTTACAAAAGAAGCTCAAAAGGCTTTGAGAGAAGTTGAACTGGCTTTATCCAATGTGGTTGAGTCACTCAAAAACCCTTGGAAATATCAGTTTTTGCTACAAAAGAGGTATCCACAGCAGTCCTTCATCAAGGAAATAGTGTGATAGAGTGGGTAAACCTTCCAGCACAACCAGAACAAAGCTTTACTTACCCAGTGCTTGTGGCTAGAATTTTATTAAAGGCCATTAAGCGAGTAGTAAAATTATCTAGGATAAGACCTGACAAGATATACACCATTTATACTAATGCACAAATCAATGTATGCTGTGAAACCATCCCAGAGTGGCAAATTTTATTAGCCACAGTTCCAAATCTTACACACAGGTCTCCATTAAAGATAATCTGGCTATTGTATAATTGCCAATAAATCTTTGAAGAAAAGGTTTCTAAGGTTCCTTTTAAAGAATCAACTATCTTTACAGATGGAACCAAGCATAACATTTGTGCTGTATACTCTAATGACTTAAATATAAAGAGAGCAGTCAGAACTCCTTTTCAGTCCACTCAGCAGAATGAATTGTATGTAATCATACTAGCTCTTACTTATTATCCAGGAAATATAAATATAATATCTGACTCAGCCTATTCAGTAGGCATGGTACAAAGAATTGCCACAGCCCAAATAAAATTTATAGCTTCTAATATATATCAGCTTTAAAGAACTTTAAGAGCAAGTGAGAAAGCATACTGGTACAATTTATATCTTGCATGTCCACTCTCATAGTGGACTTCCAGGTCCTATTTTTGATGGAAATTCAAAGTCAGATCGCTTTCTAACCATTGGCCAATACTTCTTTATTTCAGGCAGCTCAAGAATCTCATTCCAAATATCATCAGGCTGTTTGAGCTTTATGTCTGCAATTTGGGATAACAAAAGAGGAAGCTAGGAGCATAGTAAACACCTGTACAGCTTGCCTTCCTTTCCATGCTCCTACACTCCCTCCAGGGAAGAACCCTCATGGTTTGAGACCCAATGAAATTTGGCAAATGAATGTGATCCATTATAAATCTTTTGGTTGTCTTTCTTTTATCCATGTTGTGGTAGACACTTTTTCAGGATTTATTTTTGCAATACCAGCAGTAAAAGAGACAGCCTAAGTGATCACTGTATTCCTTATACAAGCTTTTGTGGATGTGCCACAAGCAATAAAAATAGACAATAGACCTGCATATACTTCTAAACATTTTGCACACTTTTGTGCACAGTGTCAGATTTTACACACCACTGGCATATCCTTTAATCTTCAAGGGCAAGCAATAGTAGAGAGGAGAAACAGAGACATCAAGATGCTCCTTCAAAAACAAAAGAAAGGGCGAGCCACAGGTAACCCTAGAGAACTTCTAAACTTAGCCTTTTATACTGTTAATTTTCTGATTTTTGATAAAGATGCACTCACTCTGCCAGAAAGATTTTATAACCCACCAGAAAGGGAGTGACCAGTGTGAGCAGCTTCACTAACTTTAGATAATCTCCAGGTGATGTGGAGAGACCCAGAAAGTGGTTAATGGAAGAGACCAGATAGGTTTACTACTTTGGGGAAAGGGTTTGTATCTTTACAGATGGAGAAGGAATCAGATGGGTGCCAAGAGCCATATTCACCTTGTCCTTTGAAGAGAGATGGAGAAGACCCTTAAAATGCAGGAGAAGACCCAAGAAACATCTGGTGGTTTCATCTCTGACTACATGTTCCACTGAAAGAACATGGCTGTTAACCCTATGACAATTGACTCATGAACATCAAAATGTTGTCAATAAGACTGCTATAGTATTTCAAAATCTGTAGGAATCATTGGATTCCCTGACACATGATGATACTGTTGCAGGACTTCAAAACTTGCAGGAATGATTGGATCTCCTGACAAGTGAAGTAATGGACAATAGATTAGTTTTGGACTATCTTTTGGCTGCTAAAGGAGGTGTATGTGTGACTGTTATTTATATATCCTCCTTCTAGGACTTATGGACATGTATAATAGTCATGTTGATTTATATTCTTTGTAACATCACTACTAGCCTGTGTTATATTACTATGTGCTTGTGTAATAACTCCCCTGCTGATGGATTCATGTATTCCTGTTTCAAGTAAGACCCTCAGAGGTAATGTGCTAACAATATCTGGCGTGGCTCCTCATTTCCCTTTGGTACCCACCTCCCTTCTGGAGAAGTCAGGGAGGGCATGACCATCTGTGTTCTAAAACAAAAGAAAGAGGGAGATGTAGAGGACTGCAGATATTGGGGAACTTTGAAAAAAGTATTCTTGAAGCAAAGATATTTATAGAAGGGTATTAACTTAGTGTGATTAATGAGATGATGGTTCTCTGATTTACATGTACTTAATACTTAGTATGGTGATGTAATGGTTCTCTAGTTCACACATACTTAGTGTGCTGTAATGATGTAATCATCTTGAGGTATTTAAGGGCTGAGAGGACTGGAAGTAGAGATATTGCATCTTTGAACATCATCCTGGTGGCTCTCCTGCTTACTTCATTTCACCACTAAGACCAAGGCTAGTCCTGAGATTCTCCAGAGAGCTAGCTCAAACATTACAGAAAACAAATAGCATGATTAAATTAAGAAATCTTAAACTCTATGACCATATCAATAGGCACATTCTTTTTTTATTAAAGCTTTTTTATTTACAAAATATATGCATGGGTAATTTTTCAACATTGACCTTTGCAAAACCTTCTGTTCCAAATTTTTGCCTCATATCCCACTCCCTCCTCTATATGGCAGGTAGTCCAATATATTAAATATGTTAAAATATATGTCAAATGCAATATATGTATACATATTTATACAGCTTATCTTGCTGCACAAGAAAAATCAGATCAAGAAGGAAGAGAAAAAAATGTGTGAAAAAAAATGCAAGCAAACAACAACAGAAAGACTAAGAATGCTATGTTGTGGTCCATACTGTTCCCAAGATCCTCTCTCTGGGTGTAGATGGTTCTCTTCATCCCTGAAGAAGTGGAACTGGTTTGAATCATCTCATTGTTGAAGAGAGCCATGTCTATTAGAATTGATCATCATATAGTCTTATTGCCGTGTATAATGATCTCCTGATTCTGCTCATTTCACTTAGCATAAGTTCATTTAAATCTCTCCAGGCCTCTCTGAAATCATCCTGCTGATTGTTTCTTACAGAACAATAATGTTCCATAACATTCATGTAATTAGATGCATTCCTTATCTTTGACAAAATACAATACAAAAAAAAACACTACAAATTTAGCTTTCAGTCAATCAATTAATTAACATTTATTAAGCAGCTACTATATGCCAGGCAACATGTTAAGTGCTAAATATTCAAAAAGAGGCATATAATATGGTTTATATGCAATGGAAAAACACTGGAAAACTTGCTCAAAAAGTTATGAAAAGAATTTTACAATTTTTGCAGTTATGTGAAATCTTGATCCTAATAAAGATAATAAAGATGAAATTCAAAGCAACTTCAAGGTTTTATCCTATCTTCAAAAATAGGGTAATGGGACAAAATATGACAACAAACAATGAAGGAAGTAGAAAGTAAACAAAATAATATAATATTTATATCAGTGTGAATTAGTCTAGCCATTCCAGAGATGTTATGCAAGGTATAAAAGAGAAAAAAGTAAAATGTAAAAATAAAAATGGCAGATATGCTGAAGTATTTATAACAACATCTTTGGTAGCAGCAAAGAACTAGAAACAAAGTGGATGTTCATCAATTGAGAAATGGCTAAACAAATTCTGATACATAAATATAATAGGATATTACTGTGTGATAAAGGAATACAGAAAAGTAAAAGATTATTTATGTGAACTAATGCAAAGTGAAATAAACAAGACAAAGAGAACAATGTATTCAGTAACTGACATAAAATAAATTGAACAACCAATAACCACAATATTAAAATGATTCTCTGAAATTTTGAGGACCAAAAAAGTATCTCTCTCTTTTTTTTTTTTTTCTTGCTTAGGCAATTGGAGTTAAGTGACTTGCTTAGGGTCACACAGCTAGGAATTATTAAATGTCTGAGGCTAGATTTGAACTCAGGTCCTCCTGACTTAAGCACTGGTACTTTATCCACTGTGCCATCTAGCTGCCCCTCCTTTTCTTCATTATAGTGGTGGAGAACTATAAATGTAGAAACTTGAATACCATTTCAGTCTTGGTTGTTGAGCTCTTTCTTTCTTTCTTCTTTCTTCCTCTCTCTCTCCCTGTCTCTCCCTCCTTTCCTCCCTCCCTCCCTGCTTCCCTCCTTCCCTTCCTTTTTCTCTCCCTTCCTCCCTTCCTTCCTCTTAACATTTTAGTACACTGCCTCTTTAAAATACCTGCTGCACATATTATTTTGCCCGATTTGCAGATATGAAAACTGAGACCAAAGAGTATTTAATTTGTCCAATATGTTACAGGTACTAAGTGGCAGAACCTGAGATTCAAATGCAGGTACTCTGATTCCAAGTTAAATATACTGTCAATTCCTTTGACTAATTGGGGGATAAAAAGTCTCATCACTGTAATTAAATTTCCTGAAATTATAAATGAAAGAAGGGGGGAAATGGTCATGTTGTTCTTGGAGTAAATGGAGTATTTTGCTTGCAAATTTAGCTGATGAAAATTCTTGACTTATATGCCAGATATGGAAAGTTTCACATTTTAATTTTATCACAGGAAGGACTATATTGCTATAGAAAGAAATATGCTTAAATGCATCGTCCTCCTGACCATCTGATAAAATGATTTGCACCCTTCTTCCCCCCTCAAATTCTTCCATATTTTGCTAGTTCTGAAGCCTTAAATGGAGCCATGTTTGGGAGAGTGCACAAATGTAACACTTATAGAGAATCTCTGAATGTCACATCCTTATTTAACAACTTCAAGAGAAATGAAAAGATGCAAGAGGAAGCATTTTCTATGTGTGAGCTTTACTCCAGTGTAGCAAGAGAACATATGCAACAGATTCTATCTATTAGAGAGATCTCTGTTCTTTTCTTTTTATGAGGAACAAATCATAAAGGCCATCTGCTCTAGGATTTTCCACTGTCTTCTGTACCATGAATTGCATTCTAAAAGCTATAGCTGCACAATAAATCCTAGGATTTTAAGTAGAGCTTCACACAAAGTATTCATCTACATAATAAGCAATCAATTAATCCATTAATTAATTTCTGAGTAGAGAAAAAGCTTCTGATAATCAGAAGAAGGAGTTGAATATATTTTCAGGGCAGTTGAGGATTAAACTGAAAGTCAGCATAATAATGAAAATAGCATTTACTGGTTCTTAACTAAAAAGAACTGGGATCGAATCTCCCTACTTATGATTAATACCTGTTACTTTGGACAATTCATTTAATTTCCTAAGGTCTCAGTTTCTGTAAAATGAGAGGGCTAGTCACTGTAAATTATTCAACTATTTTTAGCAATACACTGATCCAAGACAAATCTGAAGGACTCACAATGAAAACTGCTATCTACTCCAAAGAAAGAACTATGGAGTCTGAATGGAGATTGAAGCATGCTTTATAAAAAACTTTATTTTTCTTGTTTTTTTCCTATGTTTTCTTTCACAACATGACTAAGATGGAAATATGTTTTGCATGGCTGCACATGTATAATCTATATCAAATTGCATGCTTTCTTAATGAAGGAGGAGGGAAGAGAATTTGGAACTCAAAATAAAAAAAACAACTGAATATTAAAAATTGCTTTTACATGTAATTGTGAAAAGTTAAATACCAAATAAATAAAGATTTGACATTGTGGATTCATCATAAAAAGTGATCTATATAATGTTAAGGTCCTTCTCAGGTCTAAAGTTACAAATTTCATCAGGTATCCTTTGTATAAATGATTGTTAATTGAAAAACTTTATGTAGAATGCGGAAAGAAGATTGATTTAGAGTTGGGAAATATGGGTTCAAATGCTAGCTCATCTACTTATTAATTGTGCAATTATGGACATATTAATTAAATTTTCAGGGCCTATTATTACTTTGTCTGTAAAATGGAGAGAAAAGTGCTTACCATCTTCCTTATAGGAATATTGTGAAGAATAGCAATAAGCTATGTACTTTGCAAACCCTAAAATGATAGGAATGCATCTATTATTATTATTATTATTTATATTGGTAAATTATAGTTATCTAATTTCTTGCCTTATTAAGTAGAGTATTATGAACCTGATGAAATCTTCGACAATTAAAGTTCAGTTACTTTTCAGATTTCCACAGATATTAATTTTCATTTTCCTATCTCATTTAATGAGTTTTTGCAACTCATCTAACTTTCTTCAATCAGAACTGATTTTTTACCTTTCTCAGGATTGTTCTAGCACCTTGTTTACCACTTATTCCATTTTTAAAAAGTCAGATCTATGATATTAATGTTGCCAGACATAGACATTCCTAGTGAGAAAATTCCTTTTACAAATACATCCTAGCAATTCTTCTGCAGGTATAATCTTAGAGAGTTGACTGGAAGCAAAGGGGATTAAGTGATTTGCTCAGGTTACACAGCCAGCATATGTTGAAAATCTGAATCTAGATCAGCTGGCCATCTATCCTTTATGCAACCATGCTTTTCCTTTTGTGCTTTTATTCCTATTATGATGCTTGTTTACAAGTAAAATCTCCCAACTGGATAATCATATATCTTTGTATCCTCCTTCCATGGTGCTTATTAGAGCAGGTACTTAAGAAATGTCTATTTTCAAGCTGTCACTCTTTGCAGATGATATGATGGTATGCTTAAAGAATCCTAGAGAATCAACTAAAAATTAGGTGAAATAATTATCAACGTTAGCAAACATGCAGCATACAAAATAAACTCACAGAAATCATCAGCATTAACACACACACACACACACACACACTATGTATTAAAGAAATGAAAATTTAAAAATTTCTGAGGTATTTCACACCTAGGAGATTGGCTAATATGACAATAAAAAAGGAAAGTGATAAATGTTGAAAAGATTATGGAAACACTGGGATGCTAATGCACTATTACTAGAATTGTAAACTGATCCAACCATTCTGGAAAACAATTTTGTATTATGCCCAAAGTGCTATAAAACTGCATAGTTTTTGATTTAGCAATACCACTGCTAGTTCTGTATCCTAAGGAGGTTTTTTAAAATGGAAAACAACCTATTTACACAAAAATATTTATAGTGGCTCTTTTTGTGGTGGCTAATAAGTAGAAATTGAGGGCTCTTTTTGTGGTATCTAATAAGTGGAAATTAAAGGCTTGCCCATTAATTGTGAAATGGCTGAACAAGTTGTAGTATGTGATTGAAATGGAATATTACTATGCTATACGAAGTGAAAGTAGGATGATTAAAAAAAAAACATAGAAAAACTTAGAATGATTGATACAAAGTGAAGTAAGGAGAACATTATAGAGGGTAACAGCAATATTGTATAAAGAAGAATTGTGAATTACTTATTCTCAGCAATACAATGATCCAAGACAATCCCAAAAGACTCATGATAAAAAATGATATCCATTTCCAGAGAAAGAACAGCATATTCTCTCTGTCTTTCTCAGTCTCTCTCTGTCTCTGTTTCTCTCCTTTTTTTCCTCCCTCCTTTCTTTTCCTCTTTTCCTCTCCTTCTTCTTTCTTTTTATTTCCCTCTTCCTTATTTTCCTTCTGCCTTCCTCTTTCCATCCCTTTCAATCTCCATCTCTCATTTTCTTCCTTTTTCCCTTTACCTATTTCCCTCTCTTCTTTCCTCTGTCCCTCTTCCTCCTTCTCCCCCCCCCCTCTCTCTCTCTCTCTCTCTCTCTCTCTCTCTCTCTCTCTCTCTCTCTCTCTCTTCATTTCATTTCCTCCTTGTCTTCTTGCAAAAATGATGAATATGGACATGTTTTGCCTGATTGCACATGTACATGCCATATTAGATAGCTAGAGTGTGTGTGTATGTATGTGTGTGTGTGTTATGTATGTGTGTTTATGACTGTATGGACTCTGTGTATTGGGAGGCTACTTTCTACAAGACAGTTATATGTGAATTCTTAGGAACATCTGTCACTCAAAGTGGTAGAGGTGTGGAGGTAGAAAGGATAAAAACCTTGAGAATAGTGTCATCTCCCATGTTTTCAGCCCAGAGTTCAAAATTATTTATCAAGGAAGCAACTCCTCTGGAGAAAGAGCAAACATAATTACCAACTTCTAATCAACTTCCAAAGAAGGCAAACCAGCCTAGTGTGAATTAGTGGAAGTTATCTATTAGAAAATATAGCTGGTGTAAAACCAAAAAATATTGATTTTTAGTGAATTTAAATAAACTTTTTGATATGGTAAACAAAGTTAGAAATAGTACTGAGTGGCTAGGGATTTTCCCTAGATACTGATATGCAAGGAAATTATATTTTGTTACTTTCACTCCCATTTCCTACTAAACTCATCTCCAGCTCTTTCCATCCCTATCCTCTTCTGCCTTTTCCCATTATGTATTTTTGACTTTTTCTCTTTTATTAACAAATTCCTCTTCATCATTGATCTCTTCTTCTCACATCCTTTTCATCATTTGAGACTGTTTGAACCCCAAATTTTGCCTCAAGAAACCACTTATCCTGGCATTCTCTAAGACTCCCTGTTCTTAAACCTTCTCTCATACCCATTAAAATATAGGGGCAAGAAGAAAATTAATCATATTCCTTGTTTTACATTACCACTTTCAGATACTTTTCTATTATAGCAACTTTCTCCTCCTCTCATATTTTGTGATTAATAATGATCTCTAGTTCTTCTTTGGTAACAAATTCCTTCCTCCTCCACAAGTCTAAGAGGTAAACTATCCTATGTTCTTCTAATTTATTTATAATGTCATTTATGCCTAGGTCATGAACCCATTTTGACCTTATCTTGGTTATGGTGTTAAGTGTAAGTCAATGCTTTGTTTCTGCCATGCTAATTTCCAATTTTCCCAGCAGTTTTTTTTTTCAAACAGTGAATTCTTATCCTAAAATGTGGGGTCTTTGGGTTTGTCAAACACTAGATTGTTATAGTTATAGTTTGCTTCTCTCTATATTGTTATAGTTCCTGTGAACCTAACCTATTCCACTGATCAACTAGTCTATTTCTTAGACAATACCAAATGTTTTTGGTGACTGCTACTTTATAATATAGTTTTAGCTCTAGTACAGCTAGGCCACCTTCATTTGATTTTTTTTTCATTAGTTCCCTTGGAATTCTTGACCTTTTGTTCTTCCAGATGGATTTTGTTATTATTTTTTTCATTAAAATAGTTTCTTGGAATTCTGATTGGCATAGCACTAAATAAATAGATTGGTTTAGGTAGTATTGTTATCTTTATTATATTCACTTGACCTATCCAAGAGCACTTAATATTTTTCCAATTGTTTAGATCTGAATTTATTTGTGTGGAAAATGTTTTGTAGTTTTGCTCATATAATTCCTGACGTTCTCTTGGCAGATAGATTCCCAAATATTTTATACTATCGCCAATTATTTTAAATTGAATTTATCTTTATATGTCTTACTGTTAGATTTTGTTAGTGATATATAAAATGCTAATGATTTATGTGGATTTATTTTGTATCCTGCAACTTGGCTAAAGTTATAGATTATTTCTAATAGCTTTTTAGTAGAATCTCTGGGATTCTCTAAGTATACCATCATACCATCTGCAAAAGAGTGATAATTTGGTTTCCTCATTACCTACTCTAATTCCTTTAATCTCTTTTTCATCTCTTATTGCCAAAGCTAACATTTCTGATACAATATTGAAAAGTAATGATGATGGTGGGCAACCTTGTTTTACTCCTGATCTTAATGTTAATGGTATCCAGTTTATTATATTACATATAATGCTTACTGATGGTTTTAAATAGATGCTACTGATATTTTTAAGGAAAAGTCCATTTATTCCTCTATTTTCTAATGTTTTTAATAAGAATGGGTGTTGAATTTTATCAAATGCTTTTTCGTATTTATTGAGATGATCATATGGTTTTTGTTAATTTGGTTATTGATATAGTCAATTATGCTAATAGTTTTCCGAATATTGAACTAGCCCTGCATTCTTGGTATAAATCCTACTTGGTCATAGTATATTATCCTGGGGATGATTTTTTGTAATCTTTTTGCTAATATTTTATTTAAGATTTTTACATCAATATTCATTAGGGAGGTTGGTCTATAATTTTCTTTCTCTGTTTTTGTCCTACCTGGTTTAGCTGTCAGTATTATGTCTGTGTCATAAAAGGAATTTGGTAGGAGTCCTTCATTCCCTATTTTTTCAAATAGTTTATATAGCATTGAAGTTAATTGTTCTTTAAATGTTTGGTAGAATTTACATGTAAATCAATCTAGTCCTGGGGATTTTTTTTTAGGGAGCTGATTAATAGTTTGTTCTGTTTCTTTTTCTAAAATGGAACTGTTTAAGCAATTTACTTCTTCCTCTGTTAATCTGGGAAATCTATATTTTTGAAGGTATTCATCCATTTCATGGAAATTATCAAATTTATTGATATAAAGTTGAGCAAAGTAACTCCTAATTATTGCTCTAATTTCCTCTTCATTGGTGGAAAGTTCTCCCTTTTCATTTTTAAGATTAACAATTTGTTTTCCTCTCTCCTTTTTCTAATCAAATTTACCAAGGGTTTGTCTATTTTGTTGCTTTTTTCATAGAACCAATTCTTAGTTTTATTTATTAATTCAGTAGTTTTTTACTTTCCATTTTATTAATCTCTCATTTTATTTTTAGAATTTCAAGTTTAGTGTTTGACTGGGGGTTTTTAATTTGCTCTTTTTCTTTTTTAGATGCAAGCCTAATTCATTGATCCTCTCTTTCTCTATTTTATGCAAGTAAAACTAAAGAGATATGGAATTTCCACTCATTACTACTTTGACTGCATCCCACAAATTTTGGTATGATATTTCATTGTCATTCTCTTGGGTGAAATTATTAATTGTGTCTATAATTTGCTGTTTCACCCATTCATTCTTTAGGATGAGATTATTTCGTCTTTTTGGTCTATTTTCCCCTGGCTTTTTACTGAATGTAGTTTTTATTGCATTGTGATCTGAAAAGGATGCATTTACTACTTCTGCTTTCTGTATTTGGATTTAAGGTCTTTATGTCCTAATTTTTATAGGTCAATTTTTATAGGTTCCATGAACTGCCAGAAAGGTGTACTCCTTTCTTTCTCCATTCAATTTTCTCCAAAGATCTATCATATCTAATGTTTCTAGTGTTATATTTTCCTCTTTAACTTCTTTCTTATTTATTTTGTGGTTTGATTTATCTAGTTCTGAGAGTGCAAGATTGAGATCTCCCACTATTATATTTTTGCTGTCTATTTCTTCTTGCAGCTCTCTTAACTTCTCCTTTAGGAATTTAGATGCTGTACCACTTGGTGCATATATTTTTAATATTGATATTGCTTCATTATCTATGATATCCTTTAGAAGGACATAGTTTCCTTCCTTATCTCTTTTAATTAGACCAATTTTTGCTTTTGCTTGATCTGAGATTAGGATGGCTACCCCTGCTTTTTTGACTCCACCTGAAGCATAGTAGATCCTGATCCAGCCTTTTAGCATTACTCTGTATATATCACCCTGCTTCAAATGTGTGTCCTGTAAATAACATACTGTAAGGTTCTGGCTTTTGACCCAGTCTACTATCTGCCTCTGCTTTATGAGTGAGTTCACCCTATTCACATTTATGGTTAAAACTACTAATTCTGTATTTCCTGCCAACTTATTATTCTCAGATTATGCTTTTCTCTTTCCTTTCCCCCTTACCCCCTTCCCTAGTATTGAACTTATGAACACCACTTGCCTCACATAGTCCTCCCTCTTTAAAATCCCTCTCTTCACTTAGAGTCTCTTCCCCTTTCTTAAACCTTTCCCCTACTATTTCTCTATTCCCTTCTATTAAGCCTACCCCTTCCCTTTTCATTTTTCCCCTCCCACTTTTCAATGATGTGAGAGAAGTTTCTCTGTAAACCAAATATGTCTAATATTGAACAATATCTGATGAGAGTAAGAGTCAATGTTCCTCCCCCTTTCTTTCTCCCCCAGATATAAGAGGTTTCCTTTGGCTCTTTGTGAGATGTAGTTTCCCTCTTTTTACCTCCCCTTTTCCCTTTTTTTCTGGTACAATCTTCTTTTCACCTCTAGTTCCTTTTTATATTATAACAGTAAAATCAAATTATATATGTATACCTATACCAGAAATACAGTTCTCAAGAGTTTTTTTTTTTTTTTTTTTTTTTTTTTTACCTTTTTATGCTTCTCTCGAGTCCTATATTTAGAGGTAAAAGTTTTTGTTTAGCTGTGGTTTTTTCATCAGACATAAATCTATGATATCCTTTAGCAGGACATAGTTTCCTTCCTTATCTCTTTTAATTAGACCAATTTTTGCTTTTGCTTGATCTGAGATTAGGATGGCTACCCCTTCTTTTTTGACTCCACCTGAAGCATAGTAGATCCTGATCCAGCCTTTTAGCATTACTCTGTATATATCACCCTGCTTCAAATGTGTGTCCTGTAAACAACATATTGTACGGTTCTGGCTTTTGACCCAGTCTACTATCTGCCTCTGCTTTATGAGTAAGTTCACCCTATTTCATTGAATATCCATCTTCTTCCCTGGAAGAAAATAATTCTGTTTAGCTGGGCAATTTGTTCTTGACTGCATTCCAAGTTCCTTTGCCTTTCAGAATATGAGATTCCATGCTCTTTGATCCTTTAATGTGGATGCTGCTAGATCCTGAGTAATCCTTATTGTGGCTCCCTGGTATTTGAATTATTTTTTTTTCTGGTTGCTTATAGTATTTTTAGATTGGTCTGATAGTTCTGGAATATTTCTTGGAGTTTTAATTTCGGGGTCTCAGGAGGTATTTGATGAATTCTTTTAATGGCTATTTTACTTTCTGATTCTGTGACATATGGGCAATTCTCTTTGATGATTTTCTGAAAAATAGTGTCAGTTCTTTTTTTCATCATGATTTTTAGGGAGTCCAATAATCCTTAGATTATCTCTCTCCTAGATCTATTTTCCAGGTCTGTTGTTTTCCCAAATAGGTATTTAACAGGTTTTTTTCCTTTTTTTTTTCCTTCTTTTGGTTTTGCTTGACTGATTCTTAATGTCTCCTTGAGTCACTTATTTCCATTTGTTCAGTTCTGATTTTTAGTGAATTATTTTCTTCATTTACTTTTTTATTTCTTTTGAGTTATCAAATGAGTTGTTTTGTTCCATTAAATTTTTTTTTTTCATTTTTCACTTCACAGTTCACAAATTCTGTTTTCCTGGAAGTTGTTTACCCTTTCCAATTCACATATACTGATTTTCAGGGAGTTGTTTTCTTTTTCCATTGTATCTTTTAATGAGTTATATGCCTTATCCAAACTCTCTTGCAAAGTTTTTCTTTCCTTTCCCCATTCTTCTTCTAGCTCTCTTTTAAGATCCTTTTAAATGTCTATGAGAGCCTTGTGTAATGGGGACCAGATCATTATCCCCCTTTGGGGTTTCATCTAGAGATAATCTGTTTAGTCTCCTCAGGGTTTGAAATATGCTCTCTTTCATTATAGAAGCTTTCTATAGTTAGAGGCCACTTTGCCTTTTTACTCATTTTAACAACAACAACAACTAAGTTGCAGTTTGCTTTTGGGGCAATGTGCGGTTACTAAGATTTCTCAACAGACAACAGGAAGTAGCAGCAAAGCAGCAGTGGGACAGCAATGGTTGCACTGGGATCAGTATCTGCTCTGGGATCACCATCTACACTGGATGCTGAAATTGTTCTGAGTCCCTCCTGGTGCTGGGTGGGTGTGGCCAGGTCCTGAGAGACTCTAACATTTTGGGGTTATAGTCTTCACCTCCTGTGTTTATAGCTTCTCTACTTATCTAGTGGCTTGCTGCCAAAGCATAGTAGCAGATCCTGTGGTAGAGTCCTCTCCACAGATTTTCTGCGTGTGGAGACCACACTCCACCCCCGGTCTACTTAGAGTGAGCTGTCCTCCTTTCTCTGCCTGCCTGTGCCTGCACCCGGTCCAGCCTCATCCCATGCCCTTGCCTGACCAAAACAAATCTTTTCTGGTGATCTTAAGATTATCTTTTGTTGGTAATGTGTTGTACTCCCAATATTCATGGGTTCTGTCAGTCTAGCACTAATTACTAGAGACTGAATTTTGTAAATAGGTTGAGGGTAGTGGAGGAGCTCAGAATGAAGTGTGTATCTTCTCTGCCATCTTGACTTGTCTCCCCTCCCCCCTAATCATCTTTTATGTCATATTCTCTATTCCTAGGTGTCCCACAGGGAGTTGTCCAGGACCTTTCCTTCTTCCCCCTTCTCTATTGCTTCACCAGGTTATCTTATCAGCTTCCATGGATTTATTTTCCATTATCTTTATGTTGAAAATTCTCATTTACCTATCAGCCCAAACTTTTGCAAATCTCCAATTTGCATCTCCAATTATCTTTCAAACATCTGAAACTGCATAGTCAGTAGATATCTTAAATTAAACATATCTAAAATGAAGCCCACTATCATATTTCTGTAGCTTCTTTATTACTGTAGAGGGCAATAATATTCTCCCAGTTCCAGTTCCTCAGGCTTACAACCAAGGTGTTTTCTTCAGCTCCTCACTCTCTTAGTCTCAATATTTGATCCATTGCCAAGATCTGTCATTTTCACCTTTGTAATATCAATTGAGTGAACTTTATCTTTACCTTTGATACTGCCACCACTCTGGCTCAGGCCCTCATCACCATCACATTTTCAATAGCCTATTTGTAAGTCTCATCTGGCATAAGTCTTCCCATTTCAATATATCTCCTCAATTTTTGTGAAATTAAAGTTTAATCATGTTACCTCTCTAATCAATAAATTCTGGTGGCTCTTTATAACCTCCAGGATCAACCATCAAAAATCCTCTGATGTGTATATAACCTAACTCCAGTCTACTTTTCCAGTCTTTTTATAATTTACTCCTACTATGTACTTTTCAATCTAGTGACAGTTGGCCTTCTTACTGTTTCAGGAACAAGAAACTTGGGAATTTTCTCTGTCTGCCATGCCTAGAATGTTGTGCTTTCTCATTCTGCTTACTGCGTAAAAATTCAAATTTAGCTCTTCTACTGTCTCAAGTGGGGAAATGAAGCTACTCCTCCTAGTTCATTATGCTACAAGGATCAAATGAAATTATATGTATGAAAAAGCTCTTCCTAACCCAAGTCTTTAAATGCCATATAAATCTCAACTATTTTTATTGTTTCTAGTCTTTTCACCTTCCTAGATGTCTTTTCCTGGACTTGCTTGAATTTGTCATTTTCTTTTCTAAAATATGGCCTTTGAAACTGAACACAACATTCCTAATGTCATCTGATTAAAACAACAACAACAAAAAAAGATAAAGGCTAATTACCTACCTCATTCTTGCTATTGTTGCCCTTAGTCTGTAATATTAAAAAAACATATCAATCCTACAGATAAGTAACTATCATTCTAGTCATCACTCCTGTTTTGTCATATTAACAGTTCTAATTCCTTTGCTATTTTCTGCTAATTAATCTCTACTGTAGTTTTCCATCTTAGCTTCTCTTTAGCTTTTAGTAGCCTCCTAATTTAGCCATGTCCTACACTGACACCAGGTAGATAAACCAGAGAATACTCTCAATGTGTCCTTATCAAATTATCCTTATACCCCCTTATGGAATTTAACAGTAAAAGGGCATTAAGCTGGGAGATGAAATCAGGTGGTAAATGACTTGGTCATTTTCTTCACTTGCTGATTTGTTTCCAGTTTATTGAGATACTAATACAATATTTCATTCAACATCCAGTTTGTCAAATAATAACTATTTACTAAATACAATATATGGTGTTAGGATATTAAAATACTTAGGAAGCATTTCTTTCAACAGGCAAGAATGCATTAAACATCTATTATGTAGTTCTCTATGGCAGGTTGTACAGGCATTGGTGGATGGACATTAGCTATATCCTTAAAGAGAAGTATTTAGTAGACCATTGTACATTTCTGTTCAAAAATCAGTATTCAAATAACAATACATTGCCTAAAAGGAATGACAGAATTGTTAAATACCCAATTATTGGGGAGATCCACGTTTTTTTCTCCCTTCCTATCTCCTCATTTGTTTCTGGGTCAAGTCAGTATCTGAAGGACAATGCTGATATTGATATTGGATTAACATTTTTCTCAGTCTTCTTCAGACCCCAATCAAGTAGGGAAGCCCATTGTGTCCTAATCAAGCTTCAATGGATGGGGATGTAGATTTTTTGTCTAGACTACCAGAGGATGGGGATGATTGTGGGAGTGAGAGTGATCTGAGTTTTATTCTCCAACCTCTTATGAGAATATAACATAATTATTCTTCTCAATAATTGTTATTCAATCAGAGGTGATTGCCATCCTCAGGAATATCCACTTTTCCAAAGGCATATAAAGGCATATAAGCATTAATGGGTTCTATGAGGTTCCTTTGGCATTCAAGAGTGTCACTAATCCCTTTTATTAATTTATTAATTATCTGCTAATGCAATTAACAAAATGATTAATCACCCAGACACTATGTCTCTTAAACTTTTTATGTCACAGGAACATTAAACAACTTTACAATTCTTGGAATATGCCACTAAAGCTCCCAGGTGCATGTATTTTCACTATTTGTTACTCCTACCTGGAACTCTTTTTTTCTGATCTCTCTCTCCTGACTTCTTTTAGCTTCCTTAAAGTCCCAGCTAAAATCATAGTTCTACAAAAATTTTTCCTGGTTACTTTCACGTCAATATCTTCCCTTTCTGAATATCTCCAATTTATCTTATCTAGAATTAATTTTATACAGTCATGTACATATTATTTTTCTTTCTTGAGAGCTAGTGTTTTCTTTTGCGTTCCTTTCTATTTCCATTGCTTAGACTAGTGACTGGCACACAGAATTTAATAAATGATTGTTGACTGGCTACCTGCAATTGTCAGGGACAGGCATTTGAAATGAGTCTTGAAGGATGAATAGGATGTCCCAAATCATCATAAAATCATACATAAAACATCAGATATAGAATAGAAATTATTTGAGCTAATTTCATCATTTGACAGATGAGATGACAATCTTAAAGAGATTGAAGGAATTTGCACATAGTCACAGAGTTAGATAATGACAGAATCAAAATTCAAATCCAATTCCTTGATTATGGACTAACACTCTTTTTTGTTAAACAAAAATATATGATGTAAAGATATGTAATTAACATGGAGATATAGGTCTGGCCATATATAAGTATGCATATATTGTTTCTACACACATGTGTGTAATTTTTCTAATAAGAAAAGTACTGGATTTGAGTCTTGGTTCTACATTGCATAATATGACCATGTGCAAATTTCTAGGATTTTGTGTGTATGTATGTGTGTAGACATGTACACATATAAGTTGGACTCCTTATCTATCAACCTATCTATC
Source organism: Sminthopsis crassicaudata (assembly GCF_048593235.1). NCBI lineage: Eukaryota > Metazoa > Chordata > Mammalia > Dasyuromorphia > Dasyuridae > Sminthopsis > Sminthopsis crassicaudata. The sequence goes on from NC_133619.1 coordinate 558,309,986, forward strand.
TATCTATCTATCTATCTGTCTGTCTGTCTATCCATATTTCCCCAGTAAGATCACAGATTCTTTTTTTTTCAATGTTGCATAATTTTAATGATTAATTTGAATTCAGAGAAAAGATTTAAAAAAGAACCCCCACTCCCTTTTGTGTAAAAATAGTCTTCTATTGAAGGACACTGTAATAAAGCATCAAAAAACACTGATCTATTAATTGATTTTGATTTTCTTCCTAATTCTTCACAAATCTTTTTTTTATAATATTATCCCTTGTATTCATTTTTCCAAATTATCCCCTCCCTCCCCCCCGATGAAAGGTAATCCCATACATTTTACATGTGTTACAATATAACCTAGATACAATATATGTGTGTAAATACCATTTTCTTGTTGCACATTAAGTATTAGCTTCCGAAGGTATAAGTAACCTGGGTAGATAGACAGTAGTGCTAACAATTTACATTCCCTTCCAAGATCACAGATTCTTGACATATGTGCATAATATTATGGATCATGGACACATATTTGTATTTATACACACATAAATATAGGCCTATTTGTGAATACATTAAAGATTCATGATTTCACTAGTGTTGTGCCACAGTTTCTTCTATTGTCTTGCCTCAGTTTCCCTAAATTGTCCTGCCAAAGTTCCTTGAATTGTTCTGCCTCAATCCCCCTGGTTGCAAACTCCCTTTCATGGTCATTAAGGCTGAGATCTGGCTACTCTGGCATTCCAAAAGATAAAACTCCAGATATCCCATTTCTGATATCTAATTGGAATTCTCTATCGCTAAGTTCCAGACTTTCTATGTCTAATTAATTAGTCCTTCACTCCCAGTTTATCAGAATTTATGGTCTTCACCCCACACACACTGTCAGAACTGGATTGATGGTCCCTGCATGGAAATCCCCATGCTCAACAGTGTTCTGACTCCACCCCTTGCCTTTGTCTACCCTGATCTTTGGAGACATATGTAAATCACTAGAATCTCACATTTGATGCTGATGCTGAATGCTTTGAGACATCAGCCCTGGGACCAAAATGGATATTTTGGTCTCAGAAAATCTCTCCCTCTCAGAAATCCAAATAAAATATTAAAAACTCTCTAATTTCTACTTGCCCCAGTTTCTCTGGCATTACAGTGTGAGAATTCTCTTCTACCCCTACATATTAAAACCCAGATACTTTAGTATTAGGTAACTCTAATATAGACACTCAGAGACTAAAGCACTCTTTGAGTCCATTCTCTGCCATTTAGCATTTGAGAGATGGAGAGTGAGACACTTCCCTCTTTCTGATTTTTTTTTCCACATTCATAAAAACACACAATGCAGGACTGCAAAAAACATCTGCAACTTGTAAAGTACTACACATAAGGAATGGATCAACCAATTAGTATTAAATGACTATTATGTATCAGGCAATATGTGGGTGCTAGAGACAATAAAATAAATAAAACAATTCCTGCCCTCAAGGAGCTGACATTCTAATGGGGACACAACATGTAGTTAAATAAATAAGTTCCTCCAAGATAATTGTAAAGACTGTTCTTATAATAGAACATATCTTATTAGACTAGCTACTTGATCAAATAACTAAAAATTTGTTTCTCTTCTGTTATAAGTCCAAAAAATTGCATATTCCATTACTGCAGTGCATTTGTTTCAACATAACTTTTTTGGGTTTCCAATTTTAAATGTCTTCTTAAATAAACTTCTAGGGATAAACAACCTGACCCAGTTTACATTTAAAGCTTTTGACAAAAGGTGACTTAAGCTGTATCTCCCTCTTTGAAGTTTATTTTTTTTTCTTTTGTTATTGTAGGAAAGATCACTTTTAATTAACCCTCTAAAGATAACCAGAAATCCAAATTGAGACATTTTATTATGTCCATATTTGAGTGTCTAATGTTTGCTCTCTTAGATTCTTTGGATATTCCCAAGTGTGTCCCAGGGGAATAGTGAAAGAAACAAAAACTTTTTAATAGTCTGTTGAATTCAAGTAACAGCTAGAAAGACTTAAGAATGTACAAACACAAATTGTTTGTGCTCTTAATGATTTCAAATGGAATGAAACAAAGCCTGCAGCCATTAGCCTACTAAACTGGGGTGAAAGTAAAAGCTAAGTGAAAGGTCTGCTAAAATGTAAATAAAATGTAAATTCATTGAGGACAAGTATTGTTTCTCTTTTGTTTTTTAAATCTCATACACTTGACACCATAACTGGCAGATAGTAGGCACTTAAATAGATTTTATTGAATTAAAAAAGATTGCTTGGGAGATTGACATGTTCTTTTCATCCAATTAATAAATAAACATTTATTAAATGCTTTCTAAAGATACTTTATTAAGCTTTGGGGATACAACAAGAAGCAAAACATAGTCCCTTTCCTCAAGGAGTTCACTATCTACTGGGGGAGATTGGATACAAACAAATATATCTAAAACAAGCTATATTCAAGAGAAGGCTTAGGGAAGGTTTCTTGGAGAAGGTGAGGTTTTACTTGGGACTTAAAGGTAGTAAGGGAGGTCAGTAGGCAATAGCCAAGAGGATAGTGTCATAGGGTCAAAGAATATATATGAGGGAGTAAAATATATATTTTTTAAAAATGGAAAGATAGAAGGAGCTAGGTTATAAAGCATTTTGAATGCCCTAAAGACAATTATGTATTTGATGCTGGAGGCAATAAGGAGCCACTGGAATTTATTGAGATCCATGTCTATAATTTTATGAATTGGCAACAAAGCAGACTGGCTCAGCTTTTATTTGTAAAATGGAGAGGACATATTTCAATTACTTACCCTTATAGGTGCTCCATCCACTGTGCCATCTAGCTGACCCTGTAAATATTACTTTTTAAAAAACAAATTGAAAGTTTGTGGCAACTTTTCATCAAGAAAATCTATAAGCATCATTTCCACCTCCCCCCAATAGCATGTGCTCACATCATGTCTCTTACATTTTGATAATTCTTGCAATATTTCAAAATTTTTGTTATTATATGTGTTGTGGTGATCTATGTTCAGTGATCTTTGATGATATTATAATTGTTTGGAGGCACCTGAACTGGGTCCATATAAGAAGGTGAACTCAATGAATGTATTCTGACTGCTCCACCAACTTGCTGCTCTCCATTTTTCTATCTTTCCTTGAGATTCCCTGAGAAACAACAATATTGAAATCAGATCATGTAAAAACTCGACAATGGCCCTAAGTGTTCAAATGAAAGGAAGGGTCAATCAATGTGGCAGATTTCATTGTTGTCTTATTTTTTAAAAATTGTCACAGTCACCCCAACTTTCAGCAACCACCATCCTAATCAGTCATCAGCTATCAATATCAAGGCAAGACTCTCCACCACCAAAAAAAGATTACAACTCACTGAAGGTTCAGATGATAGTTGACACTTTTTAGCAATAAAATATTTTTATTAATGTATGGACATATTTTAAAGATAGCTATCCTATACCTAATAATCTACAATATAGTGTAAATATATAAAAGCTATAATGCAAACAAAAATTCATGTGACTTGCTTTCTTGTGATATTCACTTTATTACAGTGGTCTGGAACCCTTGCTATCTCCAAGGTAAGCTGATTTGTAAGTTTTTGTAAATCATAAAACCATTTAAATGAGTATTATTATTGTTCAATGGACATTATTCTATCTACTCTACCTGGAACATGGGTAGAATAAGTAGAAAAAGGTTTTGGGTTATCAAAAGTTACAAATTCTAAAAACAGATGATAAATAAAAATTTAAAGGGCACAAGAGTCCAATATCAACTTGACTCAATGTTTATTAAGCCCTTGATCTATACAAAGTACTCTTTAGCACAGAGGATATAAAGCTAGGACATAGAGGTTGAATGTATAATACCATGAGAAGCAAGGTAAATGGATCTGTAACAAAAGGAAGAGTGGTTTGAGTGTAAAGAAGACTTCTAGTCAAACAGTTATAAGACATATGATCATGGAAAAGGAGAAAGGTCTTTCACATGTCATAAGAGAAGCCAAAAGGTTCAGAAAAGGCTTCATAAAGAATGTAACATTTTAATTGGACCTTGAAAGAAGGGAGCCACTTAGACAGAAATGGCAGAGTGGAGTACATTTTTATTATTGGGGATCACATGAAATGAAAGAGGGTAGAATGGAGAACTAAGGTGAGTAGTCAGTTTGACTAGAATGTAAAGTACAGGGAAGAGAACAAGTAATATGATTAAACTACAAAAGTAGGTTGGAGTTAGACTGTGGAAGATTTTGAATGGCACGATTTCCAGTTCAGATTTCACTGATTAACAGTTGGGAACCATAGAAGGTTTCTGAATTTAGGAATGATATAATCAGAATGGCACATTGGAAGATTAGTCAGAATTAGAAACATACTTAGTGTAAAGGTGACTGGGGAAGGGATAAATGAGGCAAGAATGCTAGTTGGGAAGCTGTTATAACAGTAGAGATGACAATAAATGACTTCTACTTTATAATTTCATCCTCAGGGCAAAAAAGTAGTCATCCATTGTTGGGATTACTAGGTGAGAACTGAGGTTGTCTGGATGGTGACAAGGTGAGAATTCAGGTTTTCTGGACAATTACAAGGTGAGAACTCAGGTTGACTTGATAGAGGGGGCAAGCTCATTGGCTGGGGTGGTTCTTCCCAGAAGCCCTTGCATTATCCCACGCCCATTCTCTGGGAGGATAAAAAGAGACAGCAATGGGCGCAGAGGGCAGATCGGCCTGAAGAAGGATAAGAGTTGGAGGAGATTCAGAGCCAGGATTCAAGAGAAAGACACTCTCTGCATTACATCAGGCCTGACGGGGCTCTCTGCAGGAAGGGAAGTCACTTCTAAGGACAAGAGTTAACAGCAACTGCCTGGAGACAACGGTTCGTTACAGGAAGAAGAATCTGTTGGAGAGATTTGAGTAGACACAGCAGATCTCTTCCCAGAGAGCGATCCAGCAGCTTCTAGAGACGACAGCTCGCTACAATAGAAGGCCAGGACTCTGATTTAATCAATCAGCAGAGAAGCAATCACATGGCAGAAAGGGATTACCTGATAAGTCAGTCAAAAGGCTAGATAGGTTAACTGCCTGGGAGAGAGGGTTTGCTTGTATTTCTTCAGCAGGAGAAGGAATCAGATGGGTGCCAACGAGTCGTATTCGCCTTGTCCATCAGAGAGAGACAGAAAAAGAGAAAGATCTCAAAATAAAGGAGAAGATCTAAGAAACATCTTACACCGAAAGAGCATGGATAATAAGAAGACTATTAAAGAACTTTAAAAACCAGCAGGAATCATTGGACTTCCTCACACAGAGTTTACTTGTAACCTGGGTACAGATTGCTAAACTCTTGGCTGCATTAAGACGCACATCCCCTTGGTTCTTAGAGGAAGAAAAGATAGATGTAGATAAATGGAAGCTAGTGGGATATGAAATGAAAGAATTTCAAGCAAAAAATGGGCCTCGTTCAATTTCTGCAGAAGTATTTTATATCTACAACATAGTTCAATTAGCCTTAAACTATCAAGCAAGTTGTAGGAGAAGGAAAAGTTCTAAAAATGAACAGAGGAGGAAGTGTGAGGAAAAAAGGAAAGATCAAGATCTTTCCCTAGAGCAAGAGGATTTAAATGAGGAATTATGGTATGATTCTCTTGAAGAAGCTTCAACCCTGCCTAGAGAACAGATTATTGACAGGCCCACATCAACCCCACCTTCAGAGATGGAGGAAGAAAGAGGGGAAGAGGCAGAAACACAAACAGAATTGCCTGTGAAGAAGCCTAAGCCTATGACAAGATTAGAAAAAGCATTGGTTAAAGCTAAGAGAGAAGGACAGGATATAAGTGATTTTATACATGCATATCCTGTGATTGAAAATACTGACTCTGTAGGTAAAAAAAGGAGAAGATATGCACCTTTAGATTTGAATAAAATTAAGGATTTGAAAAAAGGTTGTACCCTTTATGGGGCTACATCAGCTTATGTCAAAATGTTACTAGATGGTTTGTCTTATGAAGTCCTAACCCCGAATGATTGGAAATCCATAGCAAGGACATGTCTGGAACCTGGAGAAAATTTATTATGGCTTGCGGAATTTCATGAATTATGTAAAATTCAAGTCAGATGCAATTTGGAAATAGGAGTTAACACACAATTCACTTTTGAGCACTTGGCTGGTGAAGGTCGGTATGGAGAGAATTCAGAACAGATTAATTATACCATGACAATATATGAACAAATTGCTAAGGCTGCAATAAAAGCTTGGGGTGTCCTTCCTGGACAGAAAGATCTTGGAGAGGTTTTCACTAAAATACAGCAAGGTCCCAATGAACCTTTTGCAGATTTTGTGGGACGTTTGCAAACTGCTGTCAAAAGAACTATTGGAGAAAATTCAGCTACAGAAATAATGACCAGACATCTGGCTAAGGAAAATGCCAATGAGATTTGCAAAAGAATTATATGGGGATTAGACAAAGATGCTCCTTTAGAGGAGATCATAAGACGCTGTGCTACAGTGGGAACAAATGCTTTTTACACCCGGACAATGATGAATGTGGAAAGACAGGGTCCCTCCTGGCAAGGGACTTCTAGAGAAACTCGGCGATGTTTTCAATGTGGAAAAATTGGACATCTAAGAGCTCAGTGTAGGTATGGAGATACAGTGAGAAGACAGGGTGAGAGAAGACCTAAAACCCCATGTCCAAAATGCAACAGAGGACTCCATTGGGCATCAGAGTGTAGAATAATTCAGGGAAATGGGATGAGGGGCCCAGGTCCAGGGCCCCTGGCAAAAAAGACTTGGGGCATGATGGCAGCTGCTGTTACACCCAAAGAACCTTTAGAAGGCCAGGACTCTGATTTAATCAATCAGCAGAGAAGCAATCACATGGCAGAAAGGGATTACCTGATAAGTCAGTCAAAAGGCTAGATAGGTTAACTGCCTGGGAGAGAGGGTTTGCTTGTATTTCTTCAGCAGGAGAAGGAATCAGATGGGTGCCAACGAGTCGTATTCGCCTTGTCCATCAGAGAGAGACAGAAAAAGAGAAAGATCTCAAAATAAAGGAGAAGATCTAAGAAACATCTTACACCGAAAGAGCATGGATAATAAGAAGACTATTAAAGAACTTTAAAAACCAGCAGGAATCATTGGACTTCCTCACACAAGATGAGAATAATGGACAATGGACTTATGGACATTTATAAATTTTCAATTTATGATTATTTGATTATGTTATATACTTCTAGCATGCGTTATGTTACTATGTTACTATATGCTTATGTAATTTATGTAATTATCTGTAATATTTCCCATATTGATGGATTTATGTTTCAAGGTCATGACTGTCCTATGTTCTAAATCAAAAGAAAGGGGGAGATGTTGGGATTACTAGGTGAGAACTGAGGTTGTCTGGATGGTGACAAGGTGAGAATTCAGGTTTTCTGGACAATTACAAGGTGAGAACTCAGGTTGACTTGATAGAGGGGGCAAGCTCATTGGCTGGGGTGGTTCTTCCCAGAAGCCCTTGCATTATCCCACGCCCATTCTCTGGGAGGATAAAAAGAGACAGCAATGGGCGCAGAGGGCAGATCGGCCTGAAGAAGGATAAGAGTTGGAGGAGATTCAGAGCCAGGATTCAAGAGAAAGACTCTCTGCATTACATCAGGCCTGACGGGGCTCTCTGCAGGAAGGGAAGTCACTTCTAAGGACAAGAGTTAACAGCAACTGCCTGGAGACAACGGTTCGTTACAGGAAGAAGAATCTGTTGGAGAGATTTGAGTAGACACAGCAGATCTCTTCCCAGAGAGCGATCCAGCAGCTTCTAGAGACGACAGCTCGCTACAATCCATCCCCATGAGTTTAACACCCTGTTCATTGCTTGTGACTGAAAAGGCAAAAAAAAAGGAGTCCAGAGAGAAAGGCAGGCAAAATTAGAACCTCTTAAACAGAGGCCTTTAGCAGATATTTATACCATGTGATAACTAGAAAGCTGTTTCTTATATCTTGTTTAATGAAAACTTTGTAAGATTTAGTATTCTCTTATCTGAACTTTACTTATTCCTCTCCCTCATTCCAAAAGAATCTTTTTAAAATACATGACCTGCCACAATTTATTATGGCCCATTGCTTTTTATTGATTAAACTTTGTCCTCCAGAGTATTGGTTGAGGCATAAGTAATAAAAAGAGTCAATGAAGAAAAATTTGATTGTATACTTAGAGAACCCTAAAGAATCAACTAAAAATTAAGTTGAAACAATTAACAACTTCAGTAAAGTTGCAGGATATAAAATAAGTCCATAGAAATCACCAGCACTTTGATACATAGTCATCAATATCAGCAAGAATTGGAAAGGGTAATTATATTTAAAATAAAGGCAGACAATATAAAATACTTAGGAATTTACTTGCCAAGACAAATCCAGAGAATATATGGACACAATTACAAAACACTTTTTCACAGAAATAAAGTTAGATCCAAAAAAATGGAGAAATAGTAATTACTCATGAGAGCTGAGATAATATAATAAAAGTTACAATTATAAATTAATTTACTTATTCAGTACAATGTCAATCAAGCTACCAAATATTTATTTTCCAGAGCTAGAAAAAAATAGTAACAAAATTCATCTGGAAGAAGAAAAGGCCAAGAATATCAAAGGAATGAAAAGAAAAAAAAGGTGGAAGAAGTTAGCCTAGCAGTTCCAGATTTCAAACTATATTACAAAGTGGTAAGCATCAAAACAATATGGTAATGGGAAAGAAATAGTGTGGTGGATCAGTGAAATAGATTAAATCCACATTACACAGCAGTAAATGATTATAGTAATCTAGTATTTGGTAATCTAAAAGATCTAACCTTTGGGGGTAAGAACTCAATGTTTGACAAAAATTCATGGGAAAACTGGAGAGCTGTTTGTCAGAAACTAGGTATAAGTCAAAATCTTACACCATATATTAAAAGAAGGTCAAAATAGATAAATGATTTACTCATCAAGGGTGATATCATAATTAAATTAGAGGAGCATGGAAAAATGTATCTATAAGATCTATTAATAAGGGAAAAGTTTATTACCAAACAAGTGAGAAAGAGGATTATAGGAAATAAAATAGTTTTGATTACATAAAATTAAAAGATTTTGTAAAACAAAATTAAGGAAAACAGGAAACTGGGAGAAAAGTTTTTAAAACAATTTTTGTGATGTAGACTTCATTTCTCAAATTGATAGTGAAGTGAGTCAAATATATATATATATATATATATATATATATATATATATATATATATATATATATATATATATATAAAGAGCCATTCCCCAGTCACAGTATATGAACAGGTAGTATTCAGAAGAAGAAATCAAAGTTATCTATAGTATGAAAAATACTCTAAGTCATTACTAATTTGAGAAATGCAAATAAAACAACTGAGATACTATCATATCCTTTCTATATTGGCTAATGTGATAGAAGAGGAAAATGGCAAATCTTGAAGGGAATATGTTAAAACTAGGACACTAATGCATTATTACTAGAGTTGTGAATTACTTCAACTGTTCTGAAAGAAAATTTGAAATTATGCCTAAAGGATGATGAAACCAAAACCTTAGACATAGCAATAGTACTACTAGGTCTTTATCCCAAAGATCTAAAAAAAAGGAAAAAGAACTTATTTGTACAAAGACATTTATAACTACTCCTTTTATGGTGGCAAAAAACTAGAAATCATGGGGATGCCCACCAATTGAGGAATGGCTGATTAAGTTTTGATAAATGATTGTGATGGAATACTATTGTGTTATAAGAAATGAGGAGGAGAATGGTTATCGAAATAATCTGGGAAAACTTAAATTAACTTATGACAAGTGAAGTGAGCAGAATCAGGATAACATTGTACATAACAAAATTGTAAGAGTGATCAATGGTAAAAGACTTAACTATTCTGATGGACAATTCTGAAGGACTTATGATGAAAAGTGTAAAGTGTTGTCTGCCTCTAGAAAGAGAGCTGATGAACTCTAAGGAATAAGCACACACTTAAAAAACTTTATTTTTATTGTTTATTTTGTGTTTTCTTTTGCGGCATGGATAATTGGAAAATGTTTTCCATAACATCACACACACACACACACACACACACACACACACACACACACACACACATATAATTGATATCAGGTTGCCTGCTTTCTCAAGGTGGAGGGCAAGAGGGAAAGAGAGAATTTTGAACTCAAAATGTAAATAGAAGCTTTGGATAAATGCTTTATGTAATAAATAAAGTAAAATAAATAAATTTTAATAATAATAATAATAATAATAATAATAATAATAATAATAATAATAATACTTGTACCACCACAATTTGGTTTTGGTCCATAACTTTTTAATGATTAAACTCTATCTTCCTGGGGTGTTACTTGTGAAAGGTGTGAAATTGTCTGAAAGAAGAAGCTTGGATTCTTCCAAGCTCTTCTCTGAGAGAACCCTATCTACAGCAATAGTCTGTGATGTCAGAAATGAAAACCAATGGCTTCATTGCTTTGCAGTAGGAATACCAAGCCCTGGTTCATTTTGATAATGCATAAAGTTGTCAGTCACCAGACCTAAAACTCAGGTATTTTCATTCTTATTCCAGTACATCATGATAAAATATAGAATTAGGTTTAGTTCCTTTGATTTCACTGGTATAAGAATAAACTTATGAAGTGTGAAAGGGAGAGAAATTTTCTGTTAGGTTCCAGAATTTAACATTGGATAACAAAACTCTATAATCTATGTTATGTCTAAGATTTTAATATACTATGTCTCATGACAAAGAAGGGATGCCATATCAGGAATCAGGGCCATTGGGTTTTAATCCTGGCTTTGTTATGAATTAGGCATGGGGTCTTGAACATTAAGCTTCTTAAACTGTAAAATAAAGGAGTAGGTATAGAGTACAACTCAGGTCTGTATAAGAGAATTTCCTGAGGTGCTGAGAGCTTGGATGCCTTCTCCAAGGTCACACAGCTGGTATATATCAGAGGTTGGACTCTGAAGTATACATTCTTGAACCAACTCTGAAGTAGACTGCATGTACCAAACCAAGCCAAGCCAACAAACATTTATTAAATGCCTTCCACATGCCAGGCATTTCAACATCTGCTGGGATGCTTCTTATTATAACATGAAATTGGTCTGCCAGCCATTGTCTTCTATAGAGTGAACCAATGAATGCTTGAGTTTCCTGAAGAACATTTTTGGAAATGTAGTCTGGTGTAAGGAAATGAGCTCTGAATTTGGAGTCAGGAGAGTTGGGCTTGAATTCTTTTTCCATTATTCATTGTCTTTATTACTTCAAATAAGTTTTTTAATCTTATTTTTCTTTTTCTTATTTCTAACCCTGAATCCTTTTATTTACATTTCTTGTTCAGATTCAATGTTCTGGAATTCACAGGCCATTGTCACCATTTGGAATTAATTTTTTTGACTTCTGAAATCCATATATTGGAAATATATCAATGTGTAAAAGTGAGTATCCTTTCAGATGGGTCCACATGTAGCTGCAGTCATGATTTTTCTGGTTTTTGCCCAATGATCTGCTGAATTGAACATCTTGTTCTTCCTGCTGTGTATCCTAAAGAATAGCTCCATTCAAACATACATCATTTCTTTGATCATTAGTTTTCTGCAGAATATAATTTCATTTCATGGCTTATTGGTTTTTTGGATCATAATACTGACATTTGCTTCAAAAGAAAGGAGTCATTTGCATATAAATGGGCACTAACCACCTCACAGCACTAGAGAAGGTGAAAGGACAGGGTGAATTAAAGAACTGTTACCTCTCTAGTAATTACTAAATAATGTGTGTTTGCATATGGCCACTAGTGGGATTGTGTGGCTTGGTGAGAATACATAGCTTCTAGGCAAATTATGACATGGAAAAAGTTTGTCTTCTGGGCCTTATACTTACCTTTTTCTTGCCTCTCTCATGATCAAGAAATGCTTTCATGTTTCTCTATTCAAATTTAAATATGTGAAAATGGATGGAAATAGGTCAACATATTGCTTTTTCTAAGTTATGAGAGACTTTATGGAGATGCAAAGAGTATATTATTTGACAAAAAGAATGAATAAACTAGTAGGAGGATACTTTTAGACTCTTTCCTTCTTTTCAATAAGCTCAAACACTCACATGGATCTGGGATCTCATCATTTTGAATGTCCAACCTCAGCAAACCAGATTCGAATAATCTATATCTGCTCATTCTTCATTCTTTGGGATTCTGTTCATATATTCCCATAAATTTGTTGCCCATTTGTGAACACTCAATAGAAATTTATTGCCTCACTACTATGTTCAAGGTAGTTCTTCTCTCTTAATTGTTCTCTTATATAGAGCAGCATTTCAAAAAGGATCTCAGGCATGCTATAATTCATTTTCTGAATATTTTTATCTCTTCTTTGTCAACTACCTTGTCCTTATGAGTATATTTTCTCTCCCCAATCTAAAAAGATCCCTTTTTAGTATTCCTTTTTGAATGTCAGATCCTTGACAGTAGGAAAAGTCTTTGTTTATATTTATATTTCTAGTGCTTAGCACTGTGCCTGGCATGTAGTATATGCTTAAGTTAAATGCTCCATCTATTTATCTATCCTTTATCAATCTGCTAATATGCTACCTATTTAATCTACTTCATAGTTAATGACAGAATCCCGGTTGTAAAGGATCTCAGGGGATGAGCCCATCTTCCTTTTCAACACACAAATCTACTCTATACTATTCAATTCAGTTCCAGTTTAACTCACTAATAAGACCAATTTAATTCAATCCAGTTCATCAAATACTTATAACTTCATTGAGGTGAAAGATTAAGGAATTTAGGGGTGACAAGCATAGAGAAAATGATATAGTGAATGGAGATATTGCCCTCTTGTGCTTAAGTATCCTTTTGCATATTAACTTATATTAATCATTATTATGGTCAAATAAATTCATCCTTTAATTACCAGCATATTGATTTTGAACCCCTCTGTACTTAGTTAGGTGCTGCTGGGACCATACATGAGAAAGACCTTTAGAGGATTGGATTATCATATATGGTAGATTTATAGGAGGATGTGACAAAGACTTACTTATATAGACTAAGAAAGCATGGATGAGAAAAATCTGAACTATTCATGGAAAATCCATATTAAAGAGATTATCTATGCATCTATACACAGTGGATAAAATGATAAGCCTGGAGTCAGGAGTACTCTTCCATGAGTTCAAATCTGGCCTCAAATATTAGCTCTGTGACCCTGGGAAAATCATTAAACCTTATTTGCCTCAGTTTCCTCATCTTTCAAAAGAGCTAGAGAAAGAAATGGAAAATAACTCCAGTATCTTTGCCAAGAAAGCCCTAAATGGGCTTATGAAGAGTCAAAAATGACTAAAAAAACTGACTGAACAAGGTACTGAAAAAATAAATATTCTGTGACACTAATGTAGGACTTCTCTGGTTTTTCCAGATGGAGGATTCATGCTGGATTGCAGAGTCTCCTGTTTATGCTATTCTTATAACACTGATCACAATTTATATTATGTAGTTAATTTATTTCATTTTATTTTGTGGAGGCAATTGAGGTTAAGTGACTTGCCAAAGGTCACACAGCTAGGAAGTGCTAAGTGTCTGAGGTTACATTTGAACTCAGGTCCTCCTAACTTCAAGGCTGGTGCTCTATCCACAGTACCACCTAGCTGCCCCTATTATATAGTTATTAATAGACCTTTATTTTCTTCTCTAGCAGACAGCAGTCTCTTGGAGGGCAATGACTCTGATTTATTTTTTATTTGCCTTTGTGTCTTTTATGTAATAGGTGATTTGCAAATGTAACTAGAATTTCTAGACTTGTTCTTTTCTAATCTTTCATCTCTGTCAGATTGTAAAAATAAGCCGGATTTGAGTTTATATATTTTGAACTCTTCCTCAGATGAAGACACAGTCAAAATAAAAGTACCCAATCATTTTGGCAGCAAAGAAAAAGAGATGGAAGCCAGCTGATTTCTGTCAGAGTATGCAGAACTCTCTATCTAAAAGGGTGTAGGCTACAATGGGCAGAAATTAAAGAAAAGTTTGTAGCATCTTTGAAGTCAGTCCCCTTGAGCAAGTAGCTTATAGGTGTAATCCTCTTATCCACTTGAAAACTTATGCGGGTCCACTTATTATTCTTTGAGGAAGAATATAAAATTGGGTATTTGGCATTGGCCAGAGAAGTGGAGGAACTGCCTCTGATGGAGATGTTTAGCAAAGAATCAATTCCAGCATTGAAACTAATGTATCATAAACTTGTCAGGAGAGAGAAGGGTCTTTTCCCACTTTTTACATTTTCTAGCTGTATGACTATGGACAAGTCACTTAACTTTTCTATGCCTCAGTTATCCCTTCTAGAAATAGGAATAGTAATACATTTGCCTCATAATTTTGTTATGAAGATTACATGATGTAATCTGTATAAAACTAAAAGGTTTGTATATTAGCTCTTATTAGTCTATCCTTATAACTTACACGCCATGTCCTTTTTTATTTTCATTCTTTGTCCAGTTTTGTATCAATTTTTTTCTCTAACAAGTTGATATTTTGACTATAGAGATAATTAATTCAAAAATGACTCCCTCATCAGTAATAGATCCATGGCCACTGAGTAAAATTTGATCCCTCCCTCCCTCTCTCCTTCCTTCCTTCTTTCCCCATTCCCTCCTTTCCTTTATTTCCCTCTCTTCCTCCTCATCTCTTCTTCCTCTTCCTCCTCCTCCTCCTCTTCCTCCTCCTCCTCCTCCTCCTCTTCCTCCTCACACAATAGATGATGGAAGGTGTGTGGCAGCCATGAGCAGGTTACTATTCATTACAGAGAATCATAATGTAGAATCAGTGTAATGATGTTATCAAAGTACTATACAAGAGAAAAAGAAGTCATATTGCAAGACCAAGAAATATCTGACGATAGAACATATGCTTTGCTAGCATCCTTGCAATGTCAAGGGAAAGCTAGGAAAGCTCTTGGCACATTGTATGGAGATCCTGTAGTGAATTTATCACAAAAAAATTAACATAAATCCTATAGGATGTGCAGACATGGATAAGTATGATTTGCCTAATTCTAGAGAATAGCCCTGGAGATGAGATCACAGATCTATTAAAGGATTTTAATACATACTAGCAAAACAGCATTCATTTAAATCAAAGAACGTATTGAAATTTTAAAAAAGCAAGACAGATTACAAACAAGAAGCAGCTGTAGCAAGGAAAATAAAAATGAATAATATACTTCTATATTGGGCAGATGTTGCCAGCCACTAGAGATAGGAAAATTTGGGTCTGGGTTTGTCTTCTGAATCTAGCCAATCAAATCAAACTACCATGGTATTTACTTCCTAGCTATGCATCTGATTTTCTGAACATTAATACCATACCTCAGATTTATTTTCTTCTGGCACCTACCCCTCAGTGTCTGGAGCTTTCTTACCATGTAATATATATCTTCCATTGTGACCTTTTCTCTCTGGAACATCCCTTCCTTCCCACTATGGCAAACCTTTTCTCCTAATGGTGAGTTTCTTCTGGTGCTTCCATTTTGGAAAGGGGCCCAACCTGGGCAATATTCATTTCACTCCTAGCTGTTCTTCTGATTTTCTATTTTCAGTGCCATACTTTGACTTTCTCCACCTGAACTCCTAGCCTTTCATTTCTTTTATGTGTGTTGTTTTCCTCTATTGAAATACAAGCTCTTTGAGTATTAGGTCTGGAGTCAGGGAGACATCTTCCTGAATTCAATTCTAGTTTCAGATACTCATTAGCAGTGTGACTCTGAGAAAATCACTTAATTCTGTTTGCCTAGGTTTATTCATTCATAAAATAAGTTGGAGAAGAAAATGCAAATAACTCTAGTATCTCTGTCAAGAAAAACCCAAATGGAGTAACAAAGAGTTAGACCTGAATGAAAAAAACGATGAAATACTCGCAACATTTATGATGAGAATGCCTGATACATAGTACATCTTTAATAAATGTTTGTTGCCTGCCTGCCTGAAGCAGCCCTTTCAAGAGCAGAATACTCATAAATTACTAGGTAGAGTTTAAGAAGGGAAACACAGAATCTGAGAATTGGAAAGATCCTCACAGATCATTAAATCTAGCCACTCACTCAGTGTGAAAATCCTGTGTACAATGTCCGAGTTTCAATTCAGCATCTCCTTAACTTATTAATTCTCAAGATAGTCTATTCTATTATAGGATAAGCTCTAACTGCCAGGGCCCTTTTCCCTTATCTTGAGCTCTAATATAAGCTTCTTTATGGAAGGGAATTAATATTACTTCATTTGAACTTCTAACTGTTGCTCAGTCTGCCCTTTGGGGTCATTCAGAACAAGTATGGCCACTTTTCTGGATGACAGTCATGGCCCATGAATCTTTTCTCTTTCCCAGGATAAATCTTCCTAGTTCATCCAAATGATCTCCAAATTGCAAAGTTTTTATATCATCATCATTACAATTAGACTGTACAAACTCTGATAATATTCAAGCTATTAATATTCATTCTAAAAGGTAATGACTGTAAATAAGTACATCATGGAGAGGCTGTCAGTAGAACAGAGTATAGACTCCTGACACTATGTCCTTATTGCAATCTAAATCTATTAGTGTTTTTGGTTGACAAGTTACATGGTTGAATCTGCACCTTATTAAAAATCCTCATTTTTTTTCTCTTAAATAAATTGTTTAGCCAAGGCATCCTATCCTACTCCTGTACCATTTTAACCCAAATAAGAGTTTATATTTGTCTTTATTTAAATTCATCTTTTTGTTTGTTTGTTTGTTTTTGTTCAGTCATTTTAGTCCTGTATGACTTTTTGTGACTTCCATCTGGGGTTTTCTTCACAAACATACTACAGTGGTTTACAATTTCCTCTTTCTAATTTGTTTTTCAGATAAGGATCCCAGGTGTCCCAGATCACACAATCCATAAGTGTCTGAGGCTAGATTTGAACTCATTAAGATGAGTCTTCCTGACTGCAGGCCTGGCACTCTATGCAATACATCACCTAACTTCTTTTATTTTTTTATTTAATTTTTTAAAAATTTGTTTTAATCTGATGTTTAAATTATTGATATCTTTGAAATCTCTGTCAAATAGCAATGCTTATATTTCCTCCCAGTTTTGTATCATCCACAATCTGGTTAACTTCTTTTTTTATGGCTTCATTTAAAAAAAAAGTATAAAAAGTTATATGCCAGATGTCTGAGAACAGATTCCTAGGATACTCCACTAGGCCACTTTCTAAATTGACATTCCATTAAAGGCTAGTCTTTGGGTCGATGCTGAATCCACCTAACTGTATCATTTAGTCTATATATCTCTGTCTTACCGACAGGAAGAACATGAGAAAGTTTGTCAAATGCTTTGCTGAGATCTAAATACACTGTCACTTTTACCATTCTCTTAATCTATCAGTGCAGGAATTGAGGTCAACTGGATAGACCAAGTTCTTTAGAATCTTTCATTATAAACTCTATCATTATGGCTAGCTCTTGTCTGAATTCTCCTTTCTTCAAGTTCTCCTAAATGTTCTTTTTCCCATTCAATATAATAATAATAATAATAATAATAATAATAATAATAAATAACTAGCATTTATATAGTGCTTATTATGTGTCACTATGCTAAATTCTTTGCAATCATTCTCTTATTTGGGTTTTACTTCAATCCTGGGAAGTAGACGCTAATATTATTCTTATTTTGCAGATAGGGAAACTGAGACAAATGGAGGTGCCCTTAGATTACATACCTTGTAATTGTCTTTGGACATTTCATAATTCCTAAAACTTGCAAATCACCTTTGCAATCTCTTTCCTATCATCTTTTCTTATTCCTCCTAAGTAACCTTATTTCTTAGAAGCTTGTATTGCCTGAGAAACTTTTCACAAAACAGGTTTTAACTCTTTATAAGTTTTTCTCCAAGGTTAATGCTGGGGGTGGGGTAAAGGCACATAAGCCAGAAACATCAGGCCTGGATTCAGAGAACTTGAATTAGAATACCAGTTTTACCATTTATCAGTTTTAGTAGCTTAGGCAAAGTCCCTTCCTGTGTCCTTACTGGTAAGATAAGGTCTTTAAAATCAGTTCTGCTTACTTTGCAAACTATTGTGAGGATCACTTTCTATAAAACACTCTGTAAACTAAAGCATTGCAAAAGAAAGATGTCATTATTCTGGATAGGCCCAATAATATGTATTATCTCAGCTGCCTTCCTGCTCTATTTAGATTCCTCTTAAACAATTCTATCCCTGCTTTTCTTCCCTTCCTTTCTCTTCCTCAATATTTCTCCTCCTCCTGCTTTTGGCTTTATAAAAATGTTCTGCTTTGAAGCCTGCCTTATTATTTTGTCTCTTATCCCATCTTTCCCTGCCTCTTTTCTATTTCATTTTTGTTGGGCTGTCATGGAAAGCACTACTGTGGCTGAGTTTTGAGTCTGTGTGGCTGTAGGCAGACACTTGTATTCATAAATCATTGAATGCTAAAGCTAGAAGGGATGTTAGAGAGAAAGCTTGTCGTCCCTCCAGCTCATTTAATGGATGAGGAAACTGAGCCAGGAAAGGACTTACTTGCTCAAGATCCATATAATGTGTTAGTGGTAGAAGTGAGATGGCTTCTCAGATCTTTTTGTTTTCTGGTTCTTGCTTGTCACTTGTAACCAGGTGCTTCAGTGAACAGAACACGGTTACTAGAAACTCAGGAAGGCCATAGTTCAAATACTACTTCAGACAATTTCAAGCTGGGTAACCTCAATCAAGTCACTTAACCTGTGTCTGCCTCAGTTCCTTATCTGTAAAATGGGGTTAATAAGAAAATTTAACTCCCAGAATTGTTATGACGATCAAATGAGTTGAAATTTATTAAAAATTTCTTTGCAAACCTTGAAGTGCTAGTTTTTACTATTATTATTCATAGCATAGGAGTACTGCTTATTTACTATCCTTCAATGTTCTTGAAGGGTAGCCTCAGCTCCTAGAATAGGGTTCAAATGGAGGCTGGATGATGATGTATTGGGATGCTGCAGAGGGTCTTTTTGCTCAGATATGGGTAAGATGGATTCTGCTGTTTCTTCCAACTCTGAGGAATTTCCAAATCTAGGAAAAGCATTCAGCTGACCTCAAAGGTCCCACCCTGTGGTAACTGAGTTAATATAGTCTGGTTGGGGTTTGTGGATTGAGTCTGAGGTGATTGTATTTTGTTTTCATTTTTCATCATCACAAAAAAGTTTTAAGTACTTATCATGTCCAAGAGTTCTGTTAGGCAATGGGGATACAAAGTTAGAAGGCCTTTCTAGGGTTTTCATGCTATTAGGGACACAACCTGAAAGCAGATCAATAAATAGAAAATATTTTATGAGGGCGATAATATTCAGAACTAGGGGGGGAGATCAGGGAAAGATTCACCGGAGCCAAACTGAGCATCTCAAGTGTTGTTTGTGAGTTCTTTGTCATAATGAATACTGTGTATCTATTATGGTAATTGCTTACTAATTGGTTACCCTGTTTAAAGTCTCTCCCTATTTAGTCCCTTTTCCACACAGCTGACAATGTTATTTTCTTTCAGTATAGATATGAACATCAATTATTTAATAAATTCTGGTGGCTCTCCCATGTCTTTATGATACAGAAAGAGCAAGGATCTTCCTTTCCAATGATACTGTCATGATTATCAATACACCAAATTGGTTAGACTTTTTTTAACTTGACAAAAATGTTGGAGGACTCACAGCTAACCCCATAGAGAATCAAAGTAATACATTTTTTTCCTTTCTCAAACATTTATTTCTCAAAGGATTATATAATATTCTAAACTTCCAGTACCATCTGGGATTAAAGTTCTCCTCCTACTGAAAAGCTATCAAACAGAGCTAAGGATACCTTCCTTCTCTTGTTCAGTCCCTTCAATATTAGTGACCTAAATAGTCTTCAATACAAATAGGAATACTCTAGAGTGGAAGCTTGCCTCCCTTGTAGAGAGAAATGCAATTGTGGTTGTTAGAGTAAAGTTGCAGGTAGTTCAATACATAGAGTGCCAGGCCTGGAGTCAAGAATTGAATTCAAATCTGGCCTCAGACATTTACTAGCTATGTGACCCCCAGGAAAGTAACTTAATAATATTCCCTCAGTTTGTTCACTTATAAAATGAGGTGAAATAGAAAAAAAGCAAACCACTCTATTGTTTTTGCCAAGAAAATCCTCAAATGGGTCACAAAGAGTCAGACATGATAAAAAAAAAAAACAACAACTAAATAGCAAGAATCAAGCAATCCACTGAGTAGTGAGCATCATCAGGAACCTGTATATGCCTCTGGAATGATGGTATTGCTAGATATTACAGGAAAATTCATGAACTGAATTGAGAATCAACCTTTTATAGTACTTAGGAATACCACCAGCAGATGGCCAGATATACACTTGTCCTTTTATATTGTCCTTTATTTCTCTTTGACTCTGTTTGGTGTAGCATTTAAATTGCTTTTTTTTATTGATTGTAATATTTTCACTTTAATCTGGGAGTATTGAAACTTGTCTATGACATTCTTACAAGTTTTCCTCCTGTGATCTCTTCCAAGAGGTGAATAGCAGATTCCCCCCACCCCTGGCCGCCATTTCCCTTCTTGTGCTAGAATTTCAAGGCAATTTTCCTCAATTTTTTTTCTTGTAATATTGTATCTAGATTTTTTTTTATTATAGGCTCTGGCTCCTTTGTGGTCTAAAAACTCCCTCACTTGGTCCAGGAATTCTTCTGTCTTTCTGTTGCACATCTCTACAACTGCTCTGCACATTCCTGTGATTCTTGTCTTGGCTCAGCAATTCTTTATTGATCTGCCACTGTTCCTATCTGCTGCCATCTCTAGGATCATGTCTTTACGCTCCTCCTGAGACAACCTGATTTCCTGGAAGGTTTAGAGGCCTGAAGGAACTATCTTTCTTTGGGGGAGCTAGGAATATATTGTTGCCTTACCAGATTCTCTTGACTTTCTTTAATTTAGATTGTCTTTCAGTTGTCTAAAACTTCCTTCTAAAAGTCAGGTATAAATGTGTTATTTGGGGATTCATTTCATCATCCATGTATGCCAGCAACTTCATTGTCAAAATGGGATTAACTCCATGATAGCCAGGAAAAGGAAGATGTTGAACTTGTCAAGGAAAAATTATCAGTGCCAAAGCAAATGGCTCATTATATTAATCTTGTTCTGGAAGAGTTAAATACAAATCAATAAGTAAACAGGTTACCTTCATAAGGGTCTAATCTAGACTCTTTATGGGCACACCCTATACAAAATAGAAAATTCAAAATAAGATAAAATGTCAGACAAGCCAAATCATGAACAATGGTGAAGTATTCGTCTTAAAATACTGGACATAAAATACTGGACATCCAGTGTCACAGAAATTGTAAAATTGTAAAAAATTGCCTCCTAAGACATATATTAAACATTCATCATCTAGATTAAGTTCTCCAACAAGAAGACCTTGGCGTGTCTGTGGATAATGTTAGTGAAATATTTCATTAATTTAAAGCTTGAATAGACCCTATACAGTACAAATGCCAAATTTTACATTTGAAGAAACTAAGGTCCTTCTAAAGATTAAGTTACTGGCCTAAGATCAGACAATAACCAAAGATGTGGTGTCTAACTTAGAGCAAAGGTAGGAAGAATATGAGGTCAAACTTAACAGTGGAAAGAGCATCAGTTTTGCAATAAGAATATCTGGGTTGAAATAATATTCTGATTCTCACTGTATGACCTTAGGCATGTCAATGAAGTTTTTGGAGGCTAAATTTAAAATTAGATCAGTCTAGATTACCTCTATTTTTATCTCTCTCTCTCTCTCTCTCTCTCTCTCTCTCTCTCTCTATATATATATATATATGCATATATTTACATGCACTTACATACATACACGTATGTATGTATATATGTGTATACACATATATACATACATACGTGTATGTATGTAAGTGCATATCTATATGTATGCTTTATCTTCCAACACAATGTTTATTGGTTATGCAAATTTGTGGGGTTGTTCCTAAGTTAGAGATTCATAAGTCACATTGTATGTCCATAGGAAGACAGATTTTACTAAGATCAGAAAAACTTTTTTTCCTAGATACTGTCTATCCCTAAAGTTTACTTTCCAAAGAAAGTCTTCTCTCCCACCCCACACCTGAAATATTGTCCTATAGCAAGATCCCCAGGGCAATATCAAACCTGCTCTGGAAAAGACTGGAGCCTCAACACTTCCCAGAAATGCTGGGAGACAGATTTCATTCCCCTCTTCCATTTCACTTCTCCTCCCACAAGGCTGGAGTTTTCATCTGCTTGTTACAAGCAGCCAAATTATTCTTGGATTTGTATTTCCTGCAATATAAACTCAGTGAATTCATAATTCTCCAGACAGCATAGTATTCAAAACTTGGGACAGCTCCATTGATCTGAAAAAAGGAAAGAGATCCATAGATCTCCAGAGAGCATCATTCTTTTGTCATCCCTTTGATGACCAGTTCTGCAGTAAGGACTTTCTGGAGTGAAATAAGCAGACAAATGACCCTAAAATATGATCATGATCTGGAGGAGAATCTGAGTTTCCCAATTTTATAACTCCCAAATTTGGTAAAAATTTAGAGGGAGATTCATTAATCATATTGTTTCATTGTTTAAAAAAACAAACAGTATGTATAATTTATTTTCTGGGACACCTGATGATTCAAAGAATAATTGGAGTTACCCTGTGGTTCTAATGATAATGGGCAATATTTGCATAATGCTTCAAGGTCTACAAAGCATTTACATATGTATATCTATGAATATCTGAGCACATATGTTTATATCCAAACCACATATATATAGTATATATAATATACCACACACACATATATAGTATATATGTTTATACATATGTACTTTTAAAACACTATATATATGTATGTACATATATATTCATGTATACATATAAATATATATATATTTGTGTGTATATAGAGAAAGAGACTGAGACAGAGACAGAGAGACACACACAGAGAAAAAGAGAAAGAGAGAGAGAGGGGGGAGAGAGAGAGAGAGAGAGAGAGAGAGAGAGAGAGAGAGAGAGAGAGAGAGAGAGAAAGTGTTCCAAAAGTAGTCTTAGTGAAGCCTTAAACTTAAAGGTCTTGAGTTCAACACACATTTAGAATCCTGGGATATCTCCATTATGGTTTGTAGAGTGAAGTTGGTAACAGTGATGGTGGAACTTTACTACCTGGAACATGCTACCTCTTATCTTTCCCTCAGGTTGAAATTAAATGACAGCCTAGGTCATGTAGATAGAAAATGTCAGTAGCAGACTTTGAGCTCAGGTCTTCCTCACTCTAAATGAAGAGTAATAAGTTTAAAGGGAAAGGTAATGAACTTGGTTTTGGGCATGCTAGTTTTGATGTTGAAAACCTAAATGAAGTTCTAGAGGCAGTTGGAGATAGAGCAGAAGAAAGGGCAGGCCTTTATCCATAGTTTTGGAATCATTCATATCAGGGTGGTAATTGGAACCAAGAGAATAAACTCAGTGTCCCTTCTCTTTGAACTCTACTTTGGTACACATTATTTAATATCCGTGGAAGGGAGTCCCCTTTCACCTCTGCTTCTTAAAATCCTAAATTTTCTTCAAGGCTAAGCTTACTAACCATCTCTCCTAAAGAGCTCTTCCCATGCTGTAGTTAGAATGTGCTTTTGCCTCTATAAATCATCACATATATACATGCTAATTTACATGGTCTATTTCTCAGACCTGCTCCTCTTCCCAGGCCCCATAGAATACAAAGCCTTCAAGGACATTTTTTTCATTTTGCTTTTTTTCTTCTGTGCCTAGCAGAGTTTCCTGTATATAGAAGGTGCTTAATAAATGAAGGCAGCCTTCTATTGGAGCCAGAACACTGAACTTTGAATTTGGAGGACCCAAATTCAATTTCCTCTCCTCTGAAAAGTTGGGGATGAGGCTTTAGATGTTGGACTTGGACTCAAAGATTTTTCCTAGCTAATTCTCTTATCTTATAAACTTATGAAAATCTTACTGAATTGGATTGGATTGGGAGTGTTTCAGTCCCTTTCTCAGGCAATGATTGTAAGTAAAGATTTGTAAACTTTTAATTATTATACTAACACAAGCTATTTTAATATATTTACTTTAAGTAACTATTAAATGCTTTTTATGTGCCAGATATTATACAAAGTCTTTGGGATACAAACACAAGAAAATGAGACAGTCTCTATTTCTAAAAGAATGTATTCTAATGGGGGGGGGAGACAACACCTAAAGTAGAAATAGAAAGGGAGGAGGGATGGAATGGAAGAGGTTCCTACTCAGAAAAAAAAGTGACAGGGAAAAAAACAGGAATCTAGAAAGAATCTAAAATAATAGAAATGATAAAGTTTGAAAAACATGTAATAGGAATATTGCATGGTTGTTAGTATTAATAATATCACAGGTGGTCAGATGCATCACAAAACAAGGTGAGTTGAGGGGAGAACCAATAATCCATAGCATGGAGGTAAGGGCTCAATTAGTAGTGACATGAAAGGAAACACTATGCCCCAGAAGTTCCCCAGGATATGAGGTAAGAGCATGATAGATGGTACTCTTCTCAAGCCTTCATCCAGGATAGGAAGAGAGCTTAGTGTAGCTTTGCTACAGAAGTCAGGGGAAGGTGAGAGCCACAAGTCATCCACAAGTCTGCTAAAATCAATATCTGTCAAAGCACAGCCAGGAGAAGAAAATTATTGCAAGGAAGTCAGACTTCTCAAGATTCATTGAAGGATGCAGGAAAGTCCCCAATAGGCACTGCAGCGTTTGACAAGGAAGGTAAAACACTGGAGGGAACAGAATTATGACTTTTCTCCTGATGCAGTAATTGGATTGAAATGGAGAGATAATATCCCTTTGCATGTGAAGAAATCTCTAGGAATTTAACAGCTCATATATTTAAAAAGCATTTAGTTCTCTCTCCCCTTCTTGGGAGGGTGAAACAGTATAGTGAAATGAAAAGGATGCTGGGGCTGGAGAGCTGCATTCTTTAACACTTACTTGCCACATTATTGGTACATGCCACAGAGATATTGTTATTGTTCAGTTGTTTTCAGTCATGTCCTATTCTTCGTGACCATTTGGGGTTTTCTTGGCAAAGATGTCACAGTGGAAACTGCAGGCAAACAGGGTAAAGTGACTTGTCCAGGGTCACATGGCTAGTGTCTGAGACCATATTTGAACTCAAGAATATGTCTTCCTGACTTTAGCCCAGCATTTTAACCATTATCCCACGTTAGAGGTTATTTAATCACATGTCCTCATTTTCTAAATAAGGATGACTGAAGATTGAAATGGTGAAATGTCTTCTGACACACATCTAAGGGAAAACGTTCAAACTCAGGTCCTCTGATAAAGAAAGTAGCATGGTACTATGGAAGTGAATTAGACGGAGAACATGGGCAATTTTTCAGCATTGACAGTTGCAAAAGAACTTTTGTGTGACATTCCCATCTCTGGATCTAAGCCTAATTATCTGGAAAACTAACTGGGTGCAACTAGTTGATCTCTATGGGATTTTTCTCTATTTTCACTACTTTGAGCCTCAGTATCATTATTTCTAAAACAGGGATAATATTTGCCTTGACAGTTACCTCCAGGATCAAATATAGAATCATTGGCTCAGAATTCAAAGACCCTCATAACTTGCTGCAATTTTCCAGTCTTCTTAAATATTGTACCTTCCCCCTTCCCAAGTACTCTGTGACTGGATTACACCAAAAGCTTGCTCTCCCTTAAGCAAGACCTTCTATTGACCAATTTGAGATCATTTTCTCAGTCCCTCCTACCTGGAATGTTCTAGCTCTTTATTTTCACCTCCTATCTTTGGCCTCCTTCAAGTCCTACTTTGTACCAGAAGCCTTCCCTGATCCCTGCTCAATTATAGTACCTTTCTTCTGTTGATTATTTCCAATTTATCTTGTATATATATCTTCTTTGCATGTTACCTCCTCCACTAGATGTGAGTTCTCTGAGAGCAGGGCCATCTTTTGTCTTCCTTTGCCTGGCACAGTGTATGTACTGACTTAAATTTTTTTGATTTTGCTAATTGGCCTTTTCTCAATTTTTCTCTTCCTTTATCTTTCTTCAGCTTTTAACACTGAAAAAAAATGCCCTTTTCTCTGATACTTTCTCTCTCTCCCTAGATCTTTGTGACTATGCTCCTTCCTGGAGTGTCTCCTAACTGAATGACCATTACTTCTAAATATGCCTTCCTTGATATTTATTCAGATCATACCCAGTCACCATGGTATCTCTGAAGGCTCTATCCTGGACCTTCTCATCTGCTTCTATACTATTATGCCTGGTGATCTCTTCAGCTCTAATGGCTTCTATTATCTTCTCTTTGCAAATGATTTTCATATATATTTGCCTAGTCCTATTCATGGTCCATTTTTGATCTTCATTCTAGCATCTCCAACTGCCTATTGAACATCTCAAACTCAATGTCCCATAAACATCTGAAACATCTTAAATTCAACATATTGAAAAAATGAACACATTACCTTTTCCCTTAAACCCTCCCTTCTTCCAAATTTCCCTATTATTGTAAAGGACACAAGAACCCTCTCAGTCATTGATGCTCATAATCTAGGTTTTACTTTCCAATTCCTCATGCTTCTTATCACCTATAGCCAATATGTTTCCATGGTTCCCTCATCTCTATTTTGTTAACTCTGGTATATGCTCCTGTCTTTTTTCTGATGTGACTATCAACCTGATCCATGTCATCATCACCTTAAACCTGGAATTTTGCAAATAACCTATTGATTAGTGTCTGTCCCTCAAATTCTTTCCTGCTCTAGACTACTTTTATTCAGCTATCAAATTAATTTCCCTAAAGCACAGAGCTGAATATGTAGCTCTCTTTCCTCAGTTCAATCAACCATAGCCCTTTTGGATCCATTCATTCTACTTTTCCAGTCTTTTTGCATTTTATTTCCCTCTATTTACCTTGTGGTACAGAAACATTGATTGCCTGGCTATTCATTGTACAAGACAGTCTGTCACTCAATTATGGGCATTTTCACTGTGTCTCCCCTACCTAGATCTCACTCTCTCCTCAAGGCTGCCTTCTAGCTTACTTCAATTTTCAGCTAAAGTCTTATCTTTTCCCAAAAATCTTTTCTAAAAAGTAAAATGGGGTAAAATACATCTCAGAAAGAGAGACAGAAAAGACCTATTACAATTGAGGAAAAGAAGGGAAGGGAATGAGCATTATGTGAATGTTGCTCTTATCAGATTTGGTTCAAAGAGAGAATATTAGACATATTTAGCTTCACAGAGAAACTTGTCTCACATTGTAGGGAAGTAGGAGAGGAAAGAGGAAAGGAAAGTGAGAGACTAATAAAAAGGAGAACAGAAGTATAAGAGGAGAGGTATAAGAAAAGGGGAGAGGCTGTAAAAGGGGAGGGCTGTTTGAGGAAGGTGGTGGTCAGAAGCAAAATACTAGGGAAGAAGGAGAGGGAGAAAGTAAAAGGAAATGTAACTTGGGGAAAATAAGATGGTGGGAAATATAAAATTAATTATTTTAACTGTGAATGTGAATGGGATGAACTCTCCCATAAAATGGAAGCAGACTTAATTAAAAGCCAGAATCCTACAATATGTTGTTTACAAGAAACACATTTAAAGCACAGTGATACATACAGAATTAAGGTAAAAGTCTGGAGCAGAATCTATTATGCTTCAGCTGAAGTAAAAAACAAACAAACAAAAAAAAAAACACAAAAAAACAGAGGTAGCAATACTGATCTCAAATTAAACAAAAGCAAAAATAGATCTAAATAAAAGAGATAAGGAAGGAAACTACATCCTATTTAAAAGTACCATAGATAATGAAGTGATATCAATACCAAACATATGTTCACCAAGTGGTATAGCATTCAAATTCCTAGAGAAGTTAAGAGAGCTACAAAAATTAGTAAAACAATACTAGTGGGGGCTATCAACCTTGCTCTATCAGAACTAGATAAAACAAACCACAAAATAAATAAGAAATAAGTTAAGGATGTAAACATAATTTTATTTTTTTTATCATAGATTTTTTTTACAAGATAAATGTATGGGCAATTTTTCAGCATTGACAGTTGCAAAAGAACTTTTGTTCCAATTTTCCCCTCCTTCTCCCCCCCCCCTCCTCCAGATGGCAGGTAGACCAATACATGTAAACAGAATTTTAGAAAAGTTAAGTATAATAGACCTTTGGAGAAAATTGAATGGAGATGGAAAGGACTATAGTGTTTTTCTTGGTGATTCATGGAACTTACACAAAATATTGACCATGTTAATACATAAACCCCTCAAAATCAAATACTGAAAGGCAGAAATATTATCCTTTTCAGATTATGATGCAATACAAATAACATGTAATAAAGAGCCAGGGAAAATAGATAGAAACTAATTGGGAATTAATAAAGAATGAGTGGGTGAAACAACAAATAAGACACACAACTGATAATTTTATCCAAGAGAATGACAACATACCAACATTTATGGGGTGAAGCCAAAGCAGTTCTTAGGGGAAGTAGATGCTTACTTGCATAAAATAGAGAAAAATAAGATCAACGAATTGGGCATGCAACTAAAAAACCTCCAATTAAATACTAAGTTTGAAATTCTGAAAATAAAAGGGAAGATTAATAAAATTCAAAAAAATCTATTGAACTAATAAATAAAATTGAGTTGGTTTTATTTTAAAAAAAACTAACAAAATAAACTATTAGTTAATTTGATAAAAAAAGGAAAGAAGACAATCAAAATGAAATGGGTGAACTTTCTACCAATGATGACGAAATTAGAGCAATAATTAGGAGCAACTTTGCCAACTGTATGCCAATAAATCTGATAATCTAAGTGAAATAGATGAATCCTACAAAAATATTTATTGCCCAGAGGAGGAAATAAATTACTTAAATAATCCCATTTTAGAAAAAGAAATTGAACAAGCTAATAATCAACTTCCTAAGAAAAAACCTCCAGGGTCAGAATTCTACCAAACATTTAAAGAACAAATAATTCCAACACTATGTGAACTATTTAGAAAAATAGGGAAAGATAAATCCTACTGAATTCTTTTTTATGACTCAGACACAGTGCTGATACTTAACCCAAGTAGGGTCAAAACAGAAAGAAAATTATAGACCAGTTTCCCTAATGAATATAGATGCAAAAATCTTAAATAAAATATTAGCAAAGAGATTACAGCAAATTATTCCCAGGATAATACACCATGACTGAGTAGTATTTGTACCAAGAATGCAGGGCTGGTTCAATATTAGGAAAAGTATTGGCATAACTGACTATATCAATAACCAAATATACAAAAATCATATGATTATCTCAATATATGCAGGAAAAAAATTGACAAAATCCAACACCAATTCCTATTAAAGACACTAGAGACTATAGGAATAAAAGGAATTTTTCCTTAAAATGATCAATGGCATCAATTTAAAGCTATCAACAAGCATTATATGTAATGGGGATGAATTGGAATCATTCCCAAAAATATCAGGGATAAAACAAGTCTATCTCTCAGATCTGTGGAGATGGAAGGAATTAGTAGCCAAAGAAGAACTAGAGTACCTTATGAAATGCAGAATGGATAATTTTTATTATGTTGTTACAAAATTTTTGTAAAAACAAAACAAATGCAGACAAGATTAGAAGGGAAGCAATAAACTGAGAAAACCTTTTTACTTTCAAAGGTTCTAATAAAGGTCTCCTTTCTGAAATATAAAGAATTGACTCAAATTTATAAGAATTTAAGCCATTCTTCAATTGGTAAATGGTCAAAGAATATAAAAAGGCAATTTTCAGATGAAGAAATTAAAACCATTTCTAATCATATGTAACAGTGCTCTAAATCATTATTGATCAAAGAAATGCAAATTAAGACAACTCTGAGGTACCACTACACATCCCTCATATTGGCTAAGATGACAGGAAAAAATAATAACGAATATTGAAGGGCAAAGTGGGGACACTAATACATTGTTGGTGGAATTGTGAATGGATTCAGCTATTCTGGAGAACAATTTGGAACAATGCCCAAAGGGCTATCAAACTGCATACCACTTGATCCATCAGTGTTTCTACTGGGTCTGTATCCCAAAGAGATCATAAAGGAAAGAAAGGGACCCACATGTGCAAAAATATTTGTGGCAGCTCTCTTTGTAGTGGCAAGACACTGGAAATTAAATGGATGCCCATCAGCTGGAGAATGGCTGAATAAATTATGGTATATGAATGTTATGGACTATTATTGTTCTCTAAGGAATGATCAGCAAGATGACTTCAGAGAGACCTGGAAATATTTACATAAACTGATGCTAAGTGGAATGAGCAGAACCAGATCATTGTACAGGGCAACATCAAGATTACACAATGATCAATTCTACTGGAAGTGGTCCTTTTCAACAATGAGGTGATTCAGGCTACTTCCAATGGTCTTGTGATAAAGAGAATCTTCTGGGGGCAGCTAGATGGCACAGTAGATAGAGCACAAGCCCTGAAGTCATGATGACCTGAGTTTAAATCTGGCCTCAGACACTTAACACTTCCTAGCTGTGTGACCCTGTCATTTAACCCCAATTGCCTCAGAAAAAAAAAAAAAAAAAAGATTCATCAGCACCCAGAGAACTATGGGAACTGAGTATGGATCATAATATAGTATTTTCATTCTTTTTATTGCTTGTTTGCATTTTTTCTTATTTATTTCCTTTTTGATCTGATTTTTTTTTGTTCAGCACGATAAGTTTAGAAGAATTCACATGTTTAACATATATTGGATTACTTGCCCTATGGGGAAGGGGGTGGGAAGAAGGGAGGGAAAAATTTGGAACACAAGGTTTTGCAAGACTGAATGTTGAAAATTATCTATGCATATGTTTTGAAAATAAAATTTTTTATATGTGCAAGACTGTTACCTTTAACCATCTGTCAAGTCTGTAAGGGCAACAGAACAGGGTCTTTTATGCAGACTTTTTTTTACAGGGCACAGAATCACAGGATCTTACTGGGGACAGCATAGTGCCAGGAGTAAGAAGAGTCTTGTTCCAGCTCCACCATTCACTAATCATCTGACTTTGTATATGTTTAGAGGGAACTTCATATCTTTTAATCTCTTTTTTTAAAAGGGAATAATGTAATGTTCTGTTGTCTCCAGAAACTGCTGATCGCTCTCTGGGAGGAGATCTGCTGTCTCAACTCGACCCTTCTTCCTCCAGAGTGCCTTCCCAATTCTGTCCCAGAGTTGACTATCTCATAGCTCTATCTCATAGAGCTGTTTTGAGGAAAGCACACTTTGAATTTGTAAAATGTCAAATTCAAAATGGAATTTGGCAGAAGGCTTCCAGTGGAGGGCTCCAGGGTTCTGTGTTTAGCCTGAAGAAGATTGGAACTGGAAGAGGAATAGAAGGGTGGGCATATGTTCATAAATCTGAAGTATTCATTTGGAAGAGGCTAGATTTTTTTTCCAATTGGTCTCAGAGGGCAGATGGATGGGAGTTACAATTAGATAGAGTAGATTAGATTTGATGGCAGGAATAATTTTCTAACAACATATGCTATTCAAAAGTGGAATGGATTATTTTGAGAGGGAGTAAGTAGTCCAGAAAAGACTGTATGACTACTTCTTAGACAAAATAGGGATGAATTAGATGGCTACTAAAGTATTTTATTATACTAAAAACTCTGATTCCATAATTTTTGAGCTATTTTGATTATAAATAATAACATCTATGCTAATAACCATCCACTTGACCTTCAACAATTCAAAAACTCTCTTAGCCTCAGTTTTCTCATTTATAAAATGGGGATAATACTCATTCTGTCTCTGGGATCAAATGAGATAAAAAAAATGTGAAAACACTTTGTAAATTGTCAAGTATTATGTATATTAGGTATTCTTAGTTGAATCAGAAAGGTAGATATTCATAATTATCCATTAATTGATTGAATAAGTGTCAATACCCTGCTCTAAAGAGGAAAGACCATGTAATGCTAAAATCTCAGGCATTAATTAATTACCCATTGGGCAGACCAAGGGGTATAATATGAATGAGACCCTCTCAGTATCACTAAAACATGCCTTTTAATGGTTGCTTTATTTTCTGTTCTTCTAAGTTCCTGGAAAATACAGTAAATTCTTCAATTAAGAAAGATATAGTAAGATAAATTCCTTATACTATATTTATTAAGACAAGAAAGTGTATTCATGTGATTCAGAAAGATTTTTCAACTACAAGAGGTCGGAAACAAACAAACAAACAAAAAAAAACTTTTTACTTTTTTCTCAGATATAGAAACAAATAAATGGACTACATACTCTCTGTTCCCTGAGCAGTCAGGTTTTATTGTAGTTCAGGAGAATATAAAGAACATCAGGGGAAAAAAATCAGGTAAGTTCTTTCCTTATCAGGTCTCTATGCCTTCTTGGTTGGCATTTATCCAGTCCTATTTCTTTCTAGAATAACTGGGAAATGCTCACTGACTTGGATCTGACACTTGCCCTGGCCCAAGACAACAATGTCCCTATAGTTAAAACTTATCCATTAGAAAACCTTCACAATCTTTTGCTCATCCACTTGTTATTTAAGCTGATAGCTGGATTTCTTCCCAGCGACAAGTAGGTACCCATTTATTTTAAGCATTAGTATGAACATAGTAAGGAAATGTTGTTCCCAGGGGACAGTTGAGCCTTTAAATGAGCATAAGGAAATTTGCATAGCCTTCCTTCCATGCGGAAGCCCAGCAGCATGTATTAATGTTTAATTTATTTCACCTGACAACACATACCTCCAGGGCCAGTGAGACAAAGGAATTTCAGCAAAATCATTTCAGTGTTTTCAGGCGAGAATTCAGAGGCTATGAAGGTGAATGAAACAAAAATGGAGAAACATTAGAGAGAACTTTCCAATTTACTTCTAAGTTAAATGAATAGTCTGAAAATTGAAGAAGGTCAATAGCCTAGACAGGATCAAAAGAAATTAACATATTTCAAATTTACAAGGACTCCTCTCCTACCTTGCCACAATACCCTTCCTCTGCTATTGCATTTTCTGAAAACAACATGATAGGCCTTTAATTAATTGGTATCATAGGGTGACCCTTTCCCCTCTTTAATTAAGAAAATGCTTTTGGAAGTGTTGATTTCATTATGCAGTTAAAATGAAAAGAGCCCATAGTTCTGTACTGGGGAGGTTTTTGTGGTTCATTGCATGGGAAAGAAACTCACCCAACTGACCCATCAACAACATGATAAGAAGTATGTGATTTTTCTAGCAGTGAGAAGCTGCTTTTTTGGACACTCTACCTTGATTACAAATTTTGTTCCTCCCCTTTCCTTAAGAGGAAATGATTTCTCAGTCATTCACAAAGATATAGAGTGAAGAGCTTGAGCTCAGGAATCAAAGGATCTGAATTAGAATCATATCTCAGCCACTAGGTGTGGGATCTGGGGCAAATCCCTTTCCCCTTTTGGTCTCAGTTTCCTTATTTATAAAATGAGGGACTAGGGCTACATGGCTTCTAAGTTTCTTTCTTACTCAAATCCTATGATATCAGCACCTTTTGACTTTTCTTAGATACTCCATGTGTTCTCATGTGAATTGTAGTCATTGATACCCATGTCTTATCACCTCATCTAGATAGGGAGCTCCTAGAGGATATGGCAAATTTGCTTTTTCCCTTCTCCTAGATTATAACACAGAGAGCTACCATACCATACACAGCTGCATTTCCATTATTTGTATTATCTGTTTTGTGTATTCACACATACACACACACACTCACACACTCATACATACATATTGTCTCCCTTATAATGTAAGGATTTTGAAACCAAAGCTGTTTTGTTTCTATGTCTCTAGTGCCTAGTAAAGTGTCTGACATGATGTGAATGCTTAATAAATGATTGATTAGTTAATTGATTATCAAGTGCTTTTTGTTGTTATTGAATGAACAAATAAATATGTTGACAATGAAATGCCTTCATAAAGTTGCCAGCTGATATGACAGTGAAATAAAATATTGTCTTTGAATTGAGAAGTTAAAGGTTTGAATCCTGGTATTGACTTTGGTTACTTTTGCAGCTTTGGTGATATTACTTTGACTTTTGGGGCATTAGATTTCTCATCTATAAAATAAATTAATTGGATTGAATTATCTCTAAGATCCCATTCAATTAGCAATCAATCAACAATTAAACATTTATTAAGCATTTACTAAGTATTAGTCATTGTATGCAATTGTAAAGCATGAAATAATCCCTATATCCAAGGACTTTATATTGTCTCTATATCCTATCAAGTCCACAGTCTTGCAAGAATTACTGACAATGATTCAATAATTACATCCATGATTTCTTTTAGTAACCTAGGCTAAAGCTACTATCTGATAACTGGAACTATCTTTATAATTATCTTTAAGGTCACATCCCCACTTATCTCTTTTGCTCGAGTCTTCTCAGTTTCAAAATTTTTCTTCGTATTAGAGAAAGCAAAATAGAAGTTGAAAAAGTCCCAAGTTTCCATCCCAACAATAGTTTTTAATTTACTTTAAACTTCTTGTCTTCCTCACATAGTTTACGGCCCTCCCTCTTTGTGCATTATAAACTCTAATCTTTACTTCAAAATAGTTCTTATATGACTGTGTCATTGTTATATATTCATTCTTCTTGATTGCCTTTTTTTTTCCTTTCACACTTAATTTTTAATCATTTGTCATTGGTAAATTTGCCTAATACATCGAGAATCATTGATTTACAAGTAGATGGGACTTTAGAGGTCATGGAATCCAACCCCTTTAATTTACAGTTGATGAAAATAAGGCTGAAAAGTTAGAAATTATCAAAGGTTATGTTTATGGTAAGATTCTCATTTCAAGTCTCCTACTCTAGACACTGTGTCACTGAGGTGACTCATTGGTTTCTAACTTCCTTTCTAAGAAGGTTTCTTCTTTCTCCCCTTAATGGGATAATTCTATATGATCAGAATCTCATTTCTGAAAATATCCTGATATTTTCCCTTTAGGATTTCAGTCTTTGGGAATCTATCCATTTCTTCTCTGTATGCTTTGAAGTCTTCTCTAAGCCTAATTGTTAGAAAAAATGGGCCCATATATACCAGGCCAAAAAAAAAAGTGCATTTTTGTAAATTCTGTTACTGTCCTACTTCTCCACTTTGGAAGTTTTATGGAACGAGTACAGAATTAGTCTCATAGTAATGAGGGAAAGGAAAGGGGGAACTTCATTTCTCGGCGCATAGATAATCCCATGAGGCACAGTGTCCCCTGTAAAATGAATTTACAGGCCCGAAAACCTAGATTGATAAATAAAAGGTTTATTGTAGGAATTTGGAAGTAAAGCTCAGTTAGAAAGACGCCAGGGCCAAAGGTGGCCGTTGATGGGCAGGTACCTTTACATGGCTGGAAGGATACCATGTGTTGGCTGGGAAGGCTCCTGCAAAGAGGGCATTCCAGCTTGTTTCTTTTATACCTAGAAGATGATGGGCGGTACCCAGTTCTGGCGGGCTTTTCAGTTAGCCCAGATCAAGTGAGGGCTGGGGGAAGCTGAGCTGAGAGTGGGGGGCTGGGCCCGGATATTCAAAGGGTGCCTTTGACCAGGATTTGTGAATCAAGGTCAGTCAGGGGTTGGGCAATTAGGAATCTTAAAGGGACTCCAACCCTCATCAATAGTTCAAATCAATTGAGAGCTTCCATAAATTTTTGAAAGGTGAAAGTTCATCTTTTAGAAAAAAGAGAAAACTCCCAAAGGGCTATGGGGAAGGAAAACACAAAATCTTCCACATCTGAGCTGGTCCCTCTCCTCATGTGTTTTGACTTTTCATGTATTCACCACGTTCAATTTGAATCATTTTCACATGTCATATTTTCTCTCTGAACTCCTATAATGAGTTGTCAATATAACAAATCATATGCTGCTTTCCACTGTAGTTATTTCTGTACCAGTTTTGTTGCTCCTATTGGACTATGAGTTCCTTAAGGCACCAATTGTCATACTTCTTTTGTGTCTCTCCCATCCTTAGCATAATGCAAGCATGTAGTAGGCTTCCAATAAATATTTGTGACATGAATGACTGGCTAATTAATTAAATCTTTGAGCAGAAATGTTCTTTCAAGTCTCAGTCCCATATTATCTTAGTGTTGGAAGGGAATCAAAGTTCTCCCTATACAGTGAAACATGTGCTCCTGATATCAGGAGCTTCAGTTTTGTTCTCATATCTCCAAGACCTAGCACAGTCTTTGCACATAATAAATGCATGATAAATTGAGTTGTATTGAAAGCAGGAATTCATCAACAGCATTGCCAGCAAGTGGTTATCTACCCTCCAGGGAGCTAAACATCTCCTGAGGCAGCCAATTCCATTTTTGAAAATAGCAAATTAATTTTTTTCTTTGTATTGAGCTGAAAGTTTCCTCTCTGTCCCTTCCAGCCTTCAATCTCAGTTCTTTCCTCTGGGTCCAAGAAGACAAAGCTAATCCTTTTTTCATATGCTAGATCTTCATATATTTGAATACTGATCTTCATATATGTATCTTACCTAGAAAGTCTCTTTGTCCTTCCTGACCTCAAATATCTTCAAGGTGAAGGAAGGTTTAGGTTTATCTGTTTCCAAGAGCTGCCTGGGAGAGTCTTGGAATTTTCTAACATGTTCCTAAATTATCTATGAGAATATTGATGTAGATAATGCTGGGATATTGGAGAGTTCATTGACACTGCTTTTTTTTTTTTATCCTTCCTAAACTTTTCTGCAATCAAAATAGACTTGTATTCTTAAATTCCATTATATTATGTAAGATCCAGACAATTCCCATGGTAAATCCCACTAGAGGAACATATGTTCAACTTCTGTGCCTCTGCCCATAGTAAGCAGATGTTAATTAGCAGTTTCACATATTAGCAAGCAAACTAGTGAGTAAGCTTTGTTTTTTTTTTTTTTTTTTTTCTCCTCTTTTAAAGGTAGCAATGCACCTTTTCTTTTGGACTCAGAGCATTTTGGGGAAATTCATTCTAGGACCATTAGATCATCTTCAATGGCATATCAAAATATTGACTCCTATCTTCATTGTAACATTAACTTAATAATATGACCTTGGAGCAATTACTTTTCTAACCTGGGCCTTATTTTCCTACTCTATAAAATTAAGCATTAAACTCATAAATTCATTTTGAATAGGGATTATTTCATTGTTTTGTATTTGTAAACACAGTCTCTGGGACATAATAGGTAATTAATAAGTGTTTCTTGATTGTGACCTCCACTTTCTCCCACACTTAAGGTAAGCTTTAGATAGCTTCTTAGGTCCTTTTTATCTTTAGTATTCTGTTTATGACTTGTCTCTTTTTTTATCCTACTACATCTGTCTGCCTTGAAGTTTTTGAAATGCGATGCCTTTAGTAAATGAACCTAAGGGATCTTAGTTGTGCCATTTGAAGGGAATGGTCTAAATTGGACCATCCTTTCTCTAAGATTGGCAAGAAAAGTTGGAGGGAATAGTCTGGCAGCCATAGAAACCACTGTATTTTGCATTCTGGAGCAGTTTGTCTAAAATATGCTTATTTCTTTCTTCCCTATCTGGTTTTCATTTTTTTAGTACTGCTTCTTCATCACACTTTTCCTTCTTATATCATACCCCTTTAAAATATGTGAGCCTTTTAAAAGTTTGAAGTGCTTACCATAAAGCTCTCTAGAATTGGGATGCTAAATCAATTTCAGCCTGTTTTTTTAATATAGCGACTGATTCGTTCCTAGAAAAAGTAGTCTATTTGTCCCTACTAGGAACATAATGGAAAGAGGCAATTAGGCAACTTTCATTTTTATTCATTTTTAATAATACATTTTATGTTTTCTCAGAATTCCCAAGTAGCTTGATGTAAAGCCAAGAGTCTAGAATCAAGCTCAGCTGGTACCATTCAAATAGGAATCGACAGGCTTTGACCATAGCTATCATGATTTCTTGCTCCTCCAGTTTTGATGCATATGGAATTTGTGTATAACATAAAAAATGACCCTAGAGTAGGGGTTCTCAAATTCCTCTCTAAAAACTAATATATATATATATATATATATATATATATATATATATATATATATATATATATATATATATATACACACACACATATATATATACATATATATATATACATACATACATTCATGTATACATAATTTTATAGTTATATTTAAATATAAATGACTTTCTTTGTAATTTCATATGTTTTATTTTACATATTTAAGGCAATTCTGAGAAGTGGTCCTTAGGCTTCATCAGACTACCAAGGGGTCCATTAACCACAAAAAGGTAAATAACACCTGTCCTAGTTCAATAAAAATACCTCTAATGAATAAAGACACACACACACACACACACACACACACACACACACACAAGAGTAACATAGAGGGAAGACAGCTCAGATGACCCACTTCACAATCTCATCAAAATGCTTTCTCATCCCCATGTCCTTTTATTGCCAATATTGGTCTCTATCTACAATCTAACCTTTCAGTTAATATCAGCTTTCATTCTATATGATACCTTTAAAAATCATGATGGGGATTTAAATATAATTACCACTCTCCCAATCATCTGATCTTTCTCCTGTGTTTCAATAGTAATGTGTATCTCTACTCTTATATCCTCCATGGGTCCCAGGTTCCCAGGACCTTCTTAAATTCATTACTTAATGTTCTCATCACAAAAGAGAAATTATTATAGTAATTGCTCAAATTACTATAATAACAAAAGCATAAAAGATTAAGTGAATTGCTCAAGGCCCTGGTTTCCTTTTGTGTCAGAGTCAAAATTAGAATTTTTCTGTTGAGGTCATAGTCCCAGTATCACAGAAATCTCTCACTATATGGACACTCGCTTAAAAGATGTTTTTTTAACTTTAAGGAACAATTGTGAATATGTATGTGTTTTTCACCATACAGACTTCTCAGTCATCATAAATTTCTCCACAGAGCAGGTGCAATACTTTCATTATATAGGTTTTCACTTTAAGTATATAATTTTTTTCAAAATGAACTTTGTTCAGATAGCATAGGAGGGCCATGCATTTCTAGTTGCAACAAACTTGAGACTTTGCTACGATCCACCGGAAGAAGGCTTCTCCCATTCCAAATTAAGTCATCTATTCAGTTATATACCTCAATGCCTGTTTTTATAATATAATATAAACATTAATTGCTTTTTCACTTTTTTCCTCCACTTTTTCATTTCTTTCCATTTTCCACTGTGGAAAACCTTTACTATCCTCCAATAGCTATCCTTTGAAAAAGGAGTGAAAAGAGAGATTACCCTTAGATGTTCCATCCACAGTGGTTGTAACTCAGTGTAGTAAACCAAAAATTTCCAATAAAAAACATGCTGAAGAATTTGAGAGACTTATGAATCTTACTAGAAAATCCACAGAATCCTAGGATGTTAGATATGGATAAAAGTTAAGAAAACATTTTATTTAGCTCTTTAATTTGATAGATTAATAAAGTGAAGTACAGAGAAAGGAAGTCACAATGTTTTTATATGTGAAGTTAGACTTATAATGCTTTTCTGAAATAATTTAATTCTTTCACATTTTGAGTGTGTTTGAAGATATTTGTGAATTCAGTTTCTTTTTTCTTTTTCTGGTTTGAAATTACACTTTCATCTTCCCCTCAGAGGTGTGCATTTATTCCCAAATTCAGTCAAGGACCCTGATAATAGATAAAATGTACCAAAATACTTGGGGCAAGGAATTTTCATATGATTTCATTTAGTGACAACAATAGTCATGTGAATATGTTGCTACTGACAGTAGCTTGACTTGGATTTTTGACTGATGGGATAAAATTAAAAAGATAGTTTCCCCACCTTTTAGTTAATTTTGTCAGTAGAATGCAGGAATTCATGTGCACATTGTTTCTTAGTTCCCTTTTGCTGTTTTTTTTTTTTTTTTTTTTTTTTTTTAAGAATCTTACTGCAAGGAAATGTCAATGCAAAAATAACAGCTCTTAAAGGGCACACCTCACTGACTATTAGAGATATTGGTGGAAAGGCTATTTCAAAGGAGAAATCAAGCCATTCAAGGAACATTCAAGTTCATATTGAAACAGAATCAGTCACACCAAAGTACAAAGGAAAATGTGGACCAAGAAAAAAAAAAAAAACACGGTAAGAATTGATAAACTTGTGAAGAAAACAATCTTATTAATGCTTAGAAAACAAGCAAAGATCTTCAGAGGGACTGACTTCAGAGATAGTTAGAAGGATTGTATTAATTCCTCTACAATATATATGACTTAGTCTTTTTGAAGTAGGAAGAAGAAAAATAAACTCAAAAACAAAAATAGCTACTAACTTGCTATGAAAGAAAAAAAATATATCTTTTTTCACTTTTTTCACAACTGGAATATTTAATATTGTACAAATATGATTTTAGTGAAAAAAATCAAGTTTCAATCAAAAGCTGTTTTGAAAATGTTATCAAAAGAAGTCTAAATGAGCCTATAAAATTGGGTATCCTCATAAAAGGTGGGAAAATCATAAAATACTCAATACAAATAATTTTGGAGATTCTTTTTAAACTTCCACAGGGCTTAGAATTCTTATTCCCATTGAGGGAATGAATTCTGTTAAATATATTGATATGTCAATAAAATAATTTTTCCAGAATTATACACATTCCCAAATAGAGATGAAAGTCTGCAATATGACCTTACATTAACCCAACCATCAAGGGGTTAAAGGGATCAAGACAGTGTTTTCATGACTTGGAAATATCATCTGATTTAAAACGTTTTGAACACAATAGGTGTTCACAATCACAATCACAAACACGTGATTGCAGGAAAAAGAAGACATAATGCCTATGAAATATTTTTAAAATGTAAAAAGTGGTAAAAATTATTGTTCATAAATGTAGTTATTTTTCTTTGACTTAGTTAATTTGCGCATCATTACAGTACTTTACTATCTCTTAGTAGAAGGTAAAGAAGAAATAGATATGCCACATTTATAACATATACATACACAAATATGTATATACATTCAGAGACATAGGAAGAAAAGAATATAGAAACATGATCCTGCTGCTGAAATTTCCAACATAATTTCCTTTTAGAGAGGGATAAGAAAGGATCAATCCATGTGCATATAAGAATCCATGTACTGATAAATTCAAATTTTATTATTTCTAGTTTTTTTTCAGATACAGTTATGTAGTTGTATATATGTAATTAAAACTTCAAGAATGTGTTTTGATGTATAACTATTTTCCATATATGTAAACATTATATTTAATACATATGTCATATAAGAGAAAATTTCAACTTGATCAAGATGCCACCAATTTAAATATTAAATACAAAGGTTTGATGGATTTTTAAAACTTTAAAATTTCTATATTAGACCAGAGTGCTTTTTGAGTAAGTATAACATAAAGAGGCTTAATCTGATATAGAGCTGAGACAGGTTGAATAAAAGTATTGCCTGTCACTTTATTTCTTCTCATGGTGTAAATTATGTATAGCCATCAATTCTCTTGAAAGCTATTCATAATTATCCCCCAAGAACTTATCTGTAGCCAACAGATCTGTCCTTAAGAACTTTATGATGAATGATAAATTTGTATCCTGCTTTTCCCATATTTCAAAGAGGCATTGGGTATATGTATAGTATTTTAAAAGCTTTTTTATTTTCAAAACATATGCACAGATAATTTTTTAACATCGAGCCTTGCGTAGTCTTGTGTTTCAGATTTTCCTTTCCTTCCCCCCCCTTAGGAAGGTGATAACTCAAGGCTATATATGTATAACTTTTTTTAAGGAAGGGAGTAAATTTTACTAACAGTATCTAGATTAATCATTGCTGTTGTTTGTTCTTAAATAAAACAGTAGTGGTTGTACCGACTCACTAACTTTAATCAGTGTTGTCTCCCAGAGATCATCATAAGAGTAACATTTCTACTTCTTGGATTCTTGAGTCAATTTGTCATGTCATTAATGTGGAAACTTTTTCCAATGATGCAGATTGCCAGTTTTCTACACCCTCTCATCCAAAATGATTCTCATCCATGTCCTATCATAAATCCTTCATAAGGGTGCACCCAATAGATTGGAATATTCTTCTAGACAATTTGATAATGTATGGATACCAATAGAGCCTATGGACTTATCATTCTTTATTTCTTTCTAAAAGGAAATTAAATTAGAGATTTTAGCAACAAGATTATAATTTCTACTTCTCCTCCCCACCTGGAGTCTATCTTTCTGATGAATTCCACTACTCTGCTTCCCTCATATAATTCTTGATTAATCATATATTACAATCCATTCATGCCCATCATGTGCTTCACTATTACCTCTTTAATGCTCCTGAAATTTAATTCTTTGAAGACTAGATTGTTCTGTAATTTATAATACTATAGAAAAACTGGAGGAATTTTTTGGGAAAAGTTTCAGACTTTGTTGTACACATAAAAAAAGTAAGCAAGAAAATATTAATGACAATTACACTCAGATGCTTACTTTCTGATATTTATCAAATTTAAAGAATTCATGCATTGAAGATATCCGTGCTAATGATATGAGGAGACAAGATGTCTTTTTAAAATGATTTTTACAATTACCCAGTTAATTGAGACATGAATAGAAAATGATATACCATTCTCAAATATGATGACATTTAAAAAATTTCTGCACTATTATTTTTATTAATAATGACATGAAATATTAATATGACAAATATAAACAAAAAACAACAATCATGTTACATGTTGGCAAAAATGGTCAATGTAGAAAGAATCAATGATGGATGAGTTATAGAATAACAGATATGCCAATACTTATGTATGTATTCTAGAATTCTGATTTTGAATTATACTGAAAAAGTGATCAATATGTTCATATCCTCTGACCAGAAATTCCGCTTCCAGGAATATGGCTTAAGGAGGTTAAAGACAGAAAGAAAGTTTTCTTATCGACCAAAATTTTTATTTATACCACTTTATAGGATATCAAAGAACCTGGAAACAAAGTAAATGTAAGATGGGGAATGGATAAACAAATTTATGTATGTGAAATAAAATAATATCACATCAATAAGATACTATAGCACTGTAAGAAAACTATGAACATGAAGAATTTAGAGAATTATGTAGATTTATATGCACCATTATGGAGAAAAATGAAAAGAACCACAAAATGAAACTAAGTGCTCTATCAATGTAATGATGTGACTTGGCCCTGGAAAAAAAGAGACAATTTCTTTCTTCACTTTTTTTGCATGGTTGGAATATATGGAAGAGGTCATATACTATCCAATATGATCAATGAATTGTTTGGTTTTGGTTAATGAATTCTTGTTGTTGTTTTGTCACAAAATTTGGAAATGAATATGATAACAAAAATAAAAAGCATCAACAAAATTAATTTAAAATGTTAACATTCATTTGAAGGGTAGAGTACTAAATAAAATCTTTTCTTGGATATTTGGAATTCCTATGCTTTGACATGTAATTGATCACTTTTTGTACTTAATTAGGTCTTCTTTATTCCTTCTTTGTTACAAGTAACAAGAAAAGTGATAGTGGGTTAGGTGTGATTCAAATTATTCCCGTTAGTTTAATTATGTTATTAAAACAAAATGAGACACTCATAGACCATTTGCTAATAAAACTCAAAACAAAGAAAGGACATTCAAAAAGTATATTTAATGTGGACAT
The DNA here is from genome assembly GCF_048593235.1 of Sminthopsis crassicaudata. Lineage (NCBI taxonomy): Eukaryota > Metazoa > Chordata > Mammalia > Dasyuromorphia > Dasyuridae > Sminthopsis > Sminthopsis crassicaudata. The sequence continues at coordinate 558,353,829 of NC_133619.1, forward strand.
CACATCGATTCCATTGAAGACAACTTCAGGCCACAGTAACAAGCTTCAAAGAAGAAAACTAGAAATCTTGTTGGCTTTTTATACTCGTTTAACTACAAAAACATAATAATTTGAGACAGCAACCAAGTCTTAAGAATTAGGGAGAATAGGGCCTTGAGAAAAACTGAAGCATGTAGTAGGATGCCAGGAAATATTGCTTCTATCACAGATACTTTGATATTTCTCAGGCCATGGGAATTTCCTAAGGACAGTGAAATAAATAAATACACACACACACACACACACACACATATATTTGAATATAGTGGAAAATATGGAAACCCTTACAAGGGCAGATGAAGAGTAGAATAAGCAGGGCCAAGAATAATCATAATGATTGTAACAATGTAAATGGAAAGGAAAACAATTTAAAGTGAATGTTGTAAAGTTACAAAATATAAGCATGTGTCTAAAGGAGAGATCTGAAACAATATCTACCCCTTGCCTCCCCACTGCTTTGGAGTTGTGAGAGGTCCATAAGTGTGAATTATTGCATATGTTTTTAGATTTTATCAATGTATTGATCAGTTTGGCTAAATTTTTCCTCCCTTTTAAAATAATTCTTCATTATGGGAATTATTTTCTAGGAAAAATGATATAAAGAAAAATCTTAGTGATATAAGCAAATTTCCAATAAAAATTATCTAAAATTAAAAAAAAAAAACAACTCTCAGGCATACAAGTAAGTTCTCTGTCAAATCCAAGGGATAACAGTATTATCATCCACTGACAAAGTAGGTGTCAGGAATACGTGGGCCATGTTCAGTGTTCCTCATTAACTTCCACAAAGTTGTTTTGTGCAGCCAAGAAATAGACTCGACTCAGAGAGAAGGGTTGTTAATACTGCCTTTTGGCACATAGCTGGACAGAATTTAATTTTGATTAAAAAGTAGAAATGACAATTTGGCTCATTGCCTTGCTACTGGCCAGGAAACTATTGTAACTAGTCTGGAAATCAGATGAAATGGTTTCACATTTATTAAGTCTTTACTTTGTGCCTGACCACCTTCTGTCTTTTTATCTCTGATGAAGATTGCAAATCATTTCAAGTCTCTCTGGCCCTTGCAGGGTCTTTTCCTCTCTTATTTCCTCTCTATTCCTCTCTTCCAACTGAGAAGATTTGGCACATTTTTGTGCACTTGTCTTTGGGATCTTTCTTCAACTATTTACCTATCCTCTTCTCCCCCTCGGACCTCTTTCTCTCCTTTCCTTCTCTCTCTCTCTCTCTGTCTCTGTCTGTAATTTCTGTCTCTGTCTGTCTCTGTCTCTGTCTGTCTGTCTCTGTCTCTGTCTCTCTCTGTCTGTCTCTGTGTCTCTGTCTCTGTCTCTGTCTCTCTCTCTCTGTCTCTGTCTCTCTCTCTCTCTCTGTCTCTGTCTCTCTCTCTCTGTCTCTCTCTCCCCCTTCCCTCCTTCCATCTATCTATAGCATTCTACCTAGCTCTAGAATTAGTGAACCTGGGTTCAAATCTCATTTGTAATTCTTACTGCCTTATGATCTTTTGCAAATTACTAAATTTCCCTGTTTGAAAAATGAAGGAATTGACCTAAATAATTCTATGACCATGAACACTGGAAGATTTCAAGTCACTAAATATATGGTTTAGCTGGATTTTAGCAAAACATTTGACAAAGCCTATCATGTTATTCTTGGGAAAAAGATAAAAATCTGTGAGATAGGTAATAGTAAAAATTAGGTGATCCTGGAGCTGCTTAAATAGTTAGACTGAATTTTTAAATGGAATTATTCTTAGGAACAATATGGTAGTACTAGGTCTCAGAGATATGTATTTAAACTTCTACTGTTTAAAGTTTTATTCTGTGACAAAGAGGTTTAGATTGTAGACTAACCAAATTTATAGATGACTTAAAATAAGATGCATGGCTATAGTGTCAACATTTTAACAGGCTAGAGTTTCAGGCCAACACATTAAACAATGGAGTTAAATGTAGTCTTATACTTCAATTAAATATTAGGTTCGCAAGTAAAATAGACGATAGTATTATTATGTAACAGTTGTCATGTAACAAATTGCTGAAAACATCAACAATAACTCAGGTTTTAGTGGTTTGAAAAATCAAAGTAATAAAGAAATAGTGTTATAAGGAAGCAAAGTAAGTGAATGTGTTGCTGGAATGTAAGATAATTAAGAAGGTGAAAGTTCTGCTTTCTTCTTCCTAGATTAGATTACACCTGTAGATTTATGGTAAGCCCATTTTTCCAGAAAGACATTGATATGTGGGAGAGTATTCAGAGAATGGTGGTCAACATAAAAAAGTGTCTTGAGTTCAGACCATTTGAAGATCATTCTAAGGAATTGGGGAATGTTTATCTTAGAAAAGAGATGAAGTAGGATTGGGGGGAGATTGTCTTCAACTATTTGAAGGACTATTTAGCATAGTTTCTTCCCCTCATCAAAAGAGAAACTTGTTTTAGCCCTCAAAAACTAGGCTTACTTGAGATATCATTTTATACATCAGAATAACAAATGTTGGAGGGGCTATGGAAAAATGTGACACTAATTCATTTGTTGATGGAATTGTATAGTTATTCAAGCATTTTGAAGAGCAATCTGAAATTATTTCCAGAGATATTAAACTGCTTATAACCTTTATCCCAGCATTACTAGGTTTATTTTCAAAGATGATTAGGGAGAAAAGGAAAAGAATGTGTGAAAAAAAGCATATGAAGAAAGATATGCTATCTATATCCAGAGGCAGAACTGATAAATAGAAATATATAAAGAATAATTTTATATCTATATACCTATTTGTATAATTTGTATGATAACTTTATTGCTTATTTTAAAGGAAAAGCAAGAATTACAAAAAAGATGTGTAGTTTTGATGTCCAATCATCAATTTTTTATTATTCTATGATCTGGAAAATGCTTGTTATATTTCACAAGTTGAAAATTCCTGCAAGCTCCTTGCCAGGGTCCATTTCCCCTTAGTTTTAAGTATCCCTTGATAAATTTATTAATTTTCTCCTATCTATCTGCCCTTGATACATCTCCCTTTTTTCCTCCCTCCCTCCCTCCCTTCCTTCCTTTCTTCCCTCCTTCCTTCCTCTTTCTTTCTTTCTTTTTTTTTTGGCCATTATTACCATCCTCAAGCCATCCATCTATCTATCATTTATCTCTCTATTTATCTGAAAGAAGGATTGGATCTATCCTGTGGTACCACAGGGCAAAACTAGAAGCAGTAGATATATATTCTCAATAGACTAAGTTAGAATCAACAGAAAGAAAACTTTTCCAATATCCAAGAGTAGAATTATTATTATTATTATTATTATTATTATTATTATTATTATTGCAGAATGACAGTCTGTGTTTATGTGTGTGTGTGTGTTTGTGTGTGTATGCATATTAAGGGCTTACCTAATGATTTATATTACAGTTAGGAATTGTATGGTAAAGATTTTAAACATTTCCAAGAAATATTTTATCAAGGAGATTTTGTTACTTGACATATCAATGATCTTTTTAATGGAGATATTCTCTCCTGCAATTGGCTTACAACTCCATGTATGTCTCTTATCCTGTATAACTCTTGTTCTGTCCCCTCATAAATCCACTTAACTGAACTTAGTAGAGTCAACCAAAAGCTGTTTGACCACTTATTGATGATACTGTAAAAGGGATTCTTGCTTAAGTGAAGAGTTTGGATTAGATGGTATCTTAGGTCCCTTTTAAATCTGAGATTTTAAGATTCTTTGATTTAATGGGCAAATATATAATAGCCATCTGTCTAGTTTTCACCAGAATAAAATTAACATTGCAGACACAACTAAGGATAAAAGTGAGTGAGAAACAAATTTTAGGTAGGATGTAACAAGAGTCAGTGTGTCAGTTTTTTCCCTCATTTCAGTTCAGAAATGCTGGAAATTCTTGTTTCTGGACAGGTTTCATGGTCAAATAATTATATAATAATACTGAATAAAGCAGCATCCTATGACCAGTTGGCAAGTTTAAAGTTTGATATAGAGGGCATCACATTATAATGGAACAAGATTTAGCTCAGGTATCTTTAGACTTAGGTTCAAAGCTCAACTCTGCAACTTATATGTGACCAGAGCAAATTACTTTGTGTCTCTGGCACTTAGTCTCCTCATCATTCCTAAAATCCCAAGGTCATTATTAGAGGTTGGAAGTTACTGGAATTGCTCATGTCAGGGGGCCCTTGATCAACCATTCTTTCTACAAAATATATGAGACATCCTTATTTCACTCTATGCCTCAGGAACCCTAACTTGACCCTGATTAGAAAGTTAATTTCAATCTCAAGTATTCTAGATTGAATTGCAGGTTTATAGAGACATAATGAAATTCCCTGGTCTATGCAGTAATTAAGAGGTACAAAATAGCAATCCTTTCTCTACTTTGAATAGTAATTTTGCCTTGTACAAGTTAAAATTTGACTGAATAATTGAAAAATAGAGGTATTGTGATGTGCATAATTTATTCAAATAAGGGCTCATCACAAAGTCAATCTCAAAAGGAGATTATAGTCATGGTGAGTTTGTCTTCTTTATATAACTTTCTTTGGTTTCTTTAAAAGATACCTAAGCCAGAGAATTGAAAAAAATACTTTAAATATTTTAAAATTAAAAAAAATAAAATGTTAATTATTTTAATTATTCCTAAGAAATATATTATATCTCAGCATATCCCAGCAACCTTATTAATGGAAATGTTCTTTCCTACAATTGGTTTATAAGTCCCTTTATGTCTCTCTCTCTCTCTCTCTCTCTCTCTCTCTCTCTCTCTCTCTCTCTCTCTCTCTCTCTCTCTTTTTTTTCCTTTTCCTGAGGCTGGGGCTAAGTGACTTGCCCAAGGTCACACAGCTAGAAAGTGTTAAGTGTCTGAGATCAGATTTGAACTCTGGTCCTCCTGAATTCAGGGCTGGTGCTCTATCCACTGTGTCACTTAGCTGACCCCTTTATGTCTCTTATCCCATGTAACTCTTGTCCTGTCCCCTCATAAATTCATTTAACAACTGAACTCAGGTCTGTCTTGTTCTCTTGACATTGGATTGCCCATGGAACAAAAGAGCTGTTCACTCACCTTCTTTGTGAATGAGATATACTTTCTCTTCTCCCCATCCATAGCCCCAGTTCCACCAATTTGTGAAAATATTCTTTATATTCCTATGTAAGTCTTCCTTTGAAAAATACCTCTCCATTGCCCTCAATGCTCAATTTTACTTTCTTCTTTATTATTATTATAGCTTTTTAGTTACAGAACATATGCATGGGCAATTTTTCAACATTGTCCCTTGCAATCACTTCTGTTCCAATTTTCCCCTTCCTTTCCACCATCCCTTCCCCTAGATGGCAGGCTGTCTCATACATGTTAAACATGTTAAAGTATATCTTAAATACAATATATGTGTACATATTTATATAGTTCTCTTGTTGTACAAGAAAAATCGGATTTATAAAGGTAAAAATAACCTGGGAAAAAAAGACAAAAATTCAAGCTGTCCACACTCTTTCCAAGTGTTCTTTTGCTGGATGTAGCTGGTTCTGTTCATCACTGATTAATTGGAACTGAATTGGATCCTCTCATTGCCAAATATATCCACTCTCATCAGAATTGATCCTCATATAGTATTGTCGTTAAAGTGTATAATGATCTGGTTCTGTTCATTTCACTTTAGCATCAGTTCATGTAAGTCTCTCCAAACCTCTCCGTATTTATTCTTCTGGTCATTTCTTATAGAACAATAATATTCCATAACATTCATATGTAATATTCTTTTAAAAATGTAATGTTCTCTTGTTGGGGTTTTCTTGGGATCTCTGGAGGCAGCCTTCCTTTCAGTTCAGTAATCACACATGAGTAGACAGGGGTTAAAGTCCAAATACTTTATCATCTCTTTCCAAGTTCTATTTCCTTCACTTGGGGCTCTGTTAGCTTTCTTAAAGGCCTTCTGGAGTTATTGTTTCCTTCAAAGTCTTGTATCCTGCACTTGGTGCTCGGCTAGTTTTTCTGGAGGCCTTCTGGATTTTGGTTTCAGTGAAGAAGTGAAGGAGGACAGCCTGCCACCAACTCTCTGATCTTCCCTAGTTCTCCTAGTTCTGGCTGAGTTTGTCTGAGCTTATATCCTTTCTCATCATAGGTGTGAATCTTGTGGAACTATAGTAAGAGTACTTACTATACATATAGTATAGTAAGTACATGTACTGAACTAGAGAATTATTTTTTTTAATGATAATCAATTCTGACATTCATGGCTTTTTTCTTTTTTTTTTCTTAAATTTATAATTATAATTTTTTTGACAGTATATATGCATGAGTAATTTTTATAACATTATCCCTTGTATTCATTTTTTCCAAATTTTCCCCTCCCTCCCTCTACTCCTTCCCCTAGATGACAAGCAATCCCATACATTTTACATGAGTTACAGTATAACCTAGATAATATATATATATATATATATATATATATATATATATATATATATATATATATGTATATGTATATGTGTGTGTGTGTGTGTGTGTGTGTGTGTGTGTGTGTGTGTAAATCCAATTTTCTTGTTGCATGTTAAGTATTGGATTCCAAAGGTATAAGTAACTTGGGTGGATAGACAGTAGTGCTAATATTTTACATTCAATTCCCAGTGTTCTTTCTCTGGATATAGTTGTTTCTGTCCATCATTGATCAGCCGGAAGTGAGTTGGATCTTCTTTATGTTGAAGATATCCACTTCCATCAGAATACATCCTCATACAATATTGTTGAAGTGTACAGCGATCTTCTGGTTTTGCTCATTTCACTCAACATCAGTTCAGGCAAGTCTCTCTAAACCTTTCTGAATTAATCCTGCTGGTCATTTCTTACAGAACAATAATATTTCATAACCTTCATATACCATAATTTACCAAACCATTCTCCAATTGATGGACATCCATTCATCTTCCAGTTTCTAGCCACTATGAAAAGAGCTGCCATAAACATTTTGGCACATACAGGTCCCTTTCCCCTCTTTAGTATTTCTTTGGGATATAAGCCCAATAATAGCACTGCTGGGTCAAAGGGTATGCACAGTTTGATAACTTTTTGGGCATAGTTCCAAATTGCTCTCCAGAATGGCTGGATTCTTTCACAACTCCACTAACAATGTATTAGTGTCCCAGTTTTCCCACATCCCCTCCAACATTCATCATTATTTGTTCCTGTCATCTTAGCCAAACTGACAGGTGTATAGTGGTATCTCAGAGTTGTCTTAATTTGCATTTCTCTGATCAATAGTGATTTGGAACACTCTTTCATATGAGTGGATATAGTTTCAATTTCATCATCTGAGAATTGTCTGTTCATATCCTTTGACCATTAATCAATTGGAGAATGGTTTGATTTCTTATAAATTAGGGTCAGTTCTCTATATATTTTGGAAATGAGACCTTTGTCAGAATCTTTAACTGTAAAAATATTTTCCCATGTTGTTACTTCCCTTCTAATCTTGTTTGCATTAGTATTGTTTGTACAAAAACTTTTTAGTTTGATGTAATCAAAATCTTCTATTTTGTGATCAATAATGATCTCTAGTTCTCCTCTAGTCATAAATTCCTTCTTCATCCACAGATCTGAGAGGTAGACTATCCTCTGTTTCTCTAATCTATTTATGATCTCATTCTTTATGCCTAAATCATAGACCCATTTTGATCTTATCTTGGTATATGGTGTTAAGTGTGGATCCATATCTAATTTCTGCCATACTAATTTCCAGTTTTCCCAACAGTTTTTTCCAAATAATGAATTTGTATCCCTAATGTTGGTATCTTTGGGTTTATCAAATACTAGATTGCTATAGTTGTACCCTTTTTTGTCCTTTGTACCTAATCTTTCCACTGATCAACTGGTCGATTTCTTACCAATACCAAATGGTTTTTGGTGACTGCTGCTATATAATATAGCTTTAGATCAGTTATACCTAGACCACCTTCATCTGATTTTTTTTATTAATTCCCTTGAAATTCTCGACCTTTTATTCTTCCATATGAACTTTGTTGTTATTTTTTCTAGGTCACTAAAATAGTTTCTTGGGAGTCTGATTGGTATAGCACTAAATAAATAGATTAGTTTGGGGAGTATTGTCATCTTTATTATATTTGCTCGGACTATCCATGAGCACTGAATGTCTTTCCAATTATTTAAATCTGACTTTATTTTTGTGGCAAGTGATTTATAATTTTGCTCATATAATTCCTGACTTTTATTTGGTAGATGGATTCCCAAATATTTTATGCTCTCGACATTTATTTGGAATGAAATTTCTCTTTGTATCTCTTGCTGTTGCAATTTGTTGGTGATGTATAAAAATGCTCAGGATTTATGTGGATTTATTTTGTATCCTGCTACTTTGCTGAAATTCTGAATTATTTCTAATAGCTTTTTATTAGAATCTCTGGGGTTTTCTAAGTATACCATCATATCATCTGCAAAGAGTGAAAGTTTGATTTCCTCATTACCTTCTCTTATTCTTTTAATCTCTTTCTCGACTCTTATTGCCTAAGCTAGCATTTCTAATACAATATTGAATAGTAATGGTGATAGTGGATAACCTTGTTTCACTCCTGATCTTACTGGGAAAGGTTCCAATTTATCTCCATTACATATTATGCTTACTGATGGTCTTAAATATATGCTCATGACTATTCTAAGGAATATGAACTAGAGAATTGTTAAGCACCATGCTAAATTAGATAACTGTTGTCTCTATTAATTCCACTGACTTAGCACTTTGTTTCAAGTTCTGGTCCCAAACATTCATATACCATAATATACTCAGCCATTCTCCAACTGATGGTCATCCATTCAATTTCTAGTTTCTAGCCACTACAAAAAGGGCTGCCACAAACATTTTTGCATATACAGGTCCCTTTCCCTTCTTTAATATCTCTTTGGGATATAAGCCCAGTAGTAACACAGCTGGATAAAAGAGTATGCACAGTTTGATAACTTTTTTTTAGCATAGTTCCAAATTACTCTCCAGAATGGTTGGATCTGTTCACAATTCCACCAACAATGCTTCAGTGTCCAGTTTTCCCAAATCCCCCTCCAATATTCATCATCTTTTCCTGTCATTTTAGCCAATCTGACAGGTGTGTAGAGGTATCTCAGAGTTATCTGAATTTGTATTTCGCTGATCAATAATGATTTGGAAGAGTTTTTCATGTAAGTAGAAATAGTTTCAATTTCATCATCTGAAAATTGTCTGTTCATATCCTTTGACCATTTGTCAATTGGAGAATGGCTTGATTTCTTATAAATTAGAATTGATGAGGCTTTATCAGAACCTTTAAGTATGCAAAATTTTTTCCCAGTTTATTGCTTCCCTTATGATCTTGTCTGCATTAGTTTTGTTTGTACAAAAGTTTTTTAACTTGATATAATCAAAATTTTCTATTTTGTGATCAATACTGATCTCTAGTTCTTCTTTGGTCATAAATTCCTTTCTCCTCCACAAGTCTGAGAGGTAAACTATCCGGTGTTCTTCTAATTTATTTATAATCTCATTTATAATTCTCATTTATAAAATCATGAACCTATTTTGATCTTATCTTGGTGTACAGTGTTAAGTGTAGGTCCATGCCTAATTTCTACCATACTAATTTCCAATTTTCCTAGCAGTTTTTGTCAAATAATCAATTTTTATCCCAAAAGTTTGGGTCTTTGGATTTGTCAAACACTAGATTGCTGTTTTTATTCACTACCTTGTCCTGTGAACCTAACCTATTCCACTGATAAACTAGTCTATTTCTCAGCAATACAAATGATTTTGGTGACTACTGCTTTATAATATAGTTTTAGATCAGGTACAGCCAGGCCACCTTCATTTGATTTTTTTTTTCATTACCAACTTTAATTTCTTAAGCATTATAATGTTCATTGGATAATCATGGTAAAGAAGAGAAATGAAATTATTAGTGAGGGAAGCAGAAATTTCTCTGGACCTCATTTTTTTAATTTATAAAATTAGCCTCTTAATATCTTCTCAATCTGACCAAAAGTTTATTGTGAGTTTCAAATGCATATAATGGGTATAAAATTGCTTTGTAAATTGTTACAAAAAAAACTACTTAAACTCTAACTGCATAGCTGATGATTTTTTTGGATATTCAAGACAAATTCAACTATTCCAAAAACCATCTGAAGGACTTTGCTAATTTATTGCTCCATTCATATTGGGACTATAACTATGAGACATCTCAGAAAATGCAGCCCAGAGAAAAAATTTCTTGTACAACTAACTTCCCCCATAAATGGCCCTCCAATTCAGGACAGTAAGCAGACATGACTTCTTCTCAATGCAGTCCAACTTGCTTTTAGATATTTACAATTATTAGGAACATTTTCCTCATTTTGTTAGAACACATAAGTAACTTCCTTTAAAGGAAGTTGAAATTTTCTTGTATATGTTAAAGTATTCCTCATTCCTTACCATAGAATTTTGTAGAATAAATCTAATGTCTCCTCTAGGTGACTTGCCCCTGTTAAAAATAATTTTTATTAGTTGAGAATTACATAAATATTTTAATGATAATAATTTTAAGGTTTACAAAATATCTTACATATACTATTTAATTTTATTCTCACAACAACCCTGGAAGATAGTTATTTTCTCCATAATAATGTTCAAGATTTGTAAAGTATTTACATGTATTATTTCATTTATTTCTCACAATAATTCTTGGAAGATAGATATCATTACTTTCTCCAACTGAAGCAAAGATAGATTAAGTGACTTTTCTTGGTCACATAGCTGCTAAATATCTGAGCCTGGATTTGAATTCAGGTATTTCTTACTCCAAGTCTATACTAACTACCAATATCACATATATTAATATATGTATATGTATACACACAGAGATGTACACATTACCAATATATCCTATATGTACCTATATATTTATATCATCTGTTAGGATTACTAGGTGAGAACTCAGGTTGTCTGGATAGTGACAAGGTGAGAATTCAGGTTGGACAATTACAAGGTGAGAACTCAGGTTGACTTGATAGAAGGAGCAAGCTCATTGGCTGAAGTGGTTCTTCCCAGAAGCCCTTGCATTATCCCACGCCCATTCTCTGGGAGAATAAAAGAGAGGACACCCAGAGATAGAAGAAGACTCTGCATTACATCTTGCTTGACGTAGCTCTCTGCAGGAAGGGAAGTCGGCTCTCTGCAGGAAGGGAAGTCACTTCTCTGGACAAGAGTTAACAGCAACTACCTGGAGACAACGGTTCACTACAGGAAGAAGAATCTGTCTGAGAGATTTGAGTAGACACAGCAGATCTCTTCCCAGAGAGCGATCTGGCAGCTTCTGGAGACGACAGCGCGCTACAATCATCTATACTTATATCTATATTATTGTATAGCATATAAACAAATATATATTATACATTAATTTCCTTATTCAATAGACATATATTGATCATCTATTATATCTAAGGTTCCATTCTAGGCCCTAAAGGATGAAAAGATCAATGACAACCTCTTTGAAAACAAAGCATTTTGATTCTTATATATATCTAAGACACAAACACAAATGACTCCTGTTTGGTTAGCTCTACAAGGCCAAACATGATATCTTATTGAGGTTTTGTTTCTCCAATAAATAGCATAGTCCTCTATATTCAGTAATATTTAATAAATGGGGGAAAGAAGAAGGGAAAAGAAGGGGAAGTGAAAAGGAGAAAAGTAGAAAAGAAAGGTAGGGATATAGAAGGGAAAGGGAAAGAGAATAACTGGGTAATATTATATAAGGTACAGTGTAATATGATTTTTTTCATTATATATACATATATGCTGACTCGCCAAAGAGCAGCAGCTTAGAAAGAGGTCATAACAATTGTCCACTCAGACAATCCAGGTTTAGTTGACTAACAGGCCAGAAGTGAAGGATTCTGGGACGGTGATGAGAATATCGAGAATGTTTTGAAACATCTAGAGTACAGGAAGTATGAAGAGCTAAGTGAAGGCATAAAGATCCTGATGAACTTGGAGAATAGGGAAACTCTAGTTTCCTTCTAATTTTGAAATTCTGTGACTGTCATTTTAGAGGTTTCAGTGCAGGTGGAAATCAAATTCCATGGGAGGAAGGGAGGAAAGGAGGAAGAGATGTATAAGGACAGTATGTTGCCATTGGAATGAGGGCAGTGTTATTGTGAGAGATTTTTTCAAGACTAACCCTTCTATTACTTAATTTATAAGAAACACATATGCTCTGTTTTGTCCATCAACCTAAATAATTATGCACATTCTTTAATCCCTGAAGAATAGTTAAAGAGATACCAGAAAGACATTTAGGCAAAGCAGTGTCAGATCTGAGAACCAGCTTGGCCCATTCAGGTTAGAGAGAAAATCCTTGTCATAATGCCTTAATAGCATCCTGATGTGCCAGTGGACTGAGCAAAGGTCTGCTGCCATCTGCAGTGTTGTCTTTGAGTGTCACTTATTTCCCAGTGAAATACAGAGCAGGGTGCATGATGGATAACTTTTAATTAAAACCACAGCAGAGTTAGAGATGCTTCTCAACTTTGTATGGAGGCAGGGAGGGAAGTTGCCAAGTGTGAAATCCACTTCTTAGCCAGATGAGGTGATGGAGGGGAGGATAAATGATTTACCTCCAGCTGTCAGTGAAAGGAAAGGAAAGTTTTGTTGATTTCCAATCACAGCTCTACATGGGAAATGAGATTTTCTCTGTCGGTATCTCCTTTGACCTCAAAAGGAATCAGAAGAGGACAGCCTCAGAAAAATGGTATTAAAACTGGATATTTTTTGTCATATCTATATAAGGATATATTCAGCATAGAATGTTCCTTTATATTTGGTGTATTTCCAAATGCTTTGTGAAAAAGGATAATGAAAAAAGTAATGAAAAAAGAATTTATTAAGCTTTTATTCTGTGCCAGGTACTATGTTAAGTGCTAGGGCTATGGATAGATAAGGTAGAGTCCCTACTTCCAAGAAGTTTCTAGTCTGATTGAAGGAGCTAGCTCAGAGGAGAGTTTAACCACAAAGTATATATAAAAATCTAGAAGTCCTATGTGTTTGTTGGCAGGATGGGTGGCAGTCCCAGAGGCTTTGGAGGGCATAGAAGTAGGGAAAAAGGCAAGGCCTTTGTAACTTTAGGGTGTTGTGGCAGAACAAATGATGACTCCTGGTGGTCTCTCTGAAAGTATTGTAATTATTGATTGCCAAATCATCTAAGAGGTGGGAGCAGAATAATATCTCTGGAAAAGTTATGGTCTTAAGGTCAGGAAACATCTCTTTTTCTCAGGGGGAGAGAGAGAGAGAGAGAGAGAGAGAGAGAGAGAGAGAGAGAGAGAGAGAGAGAGAGAGAGAGAGAGAGAGAGAGAGAGAGAGAGAGACAGAGAGAGAGAGAGAGAGAGAGAGAGAGAGAGAGAGAGAGAGAGAGAGAGAGAGACAGAGAGACAGAGACCGGCAGAGACAGACAGACAGAGGATGGGGGAGGGAGGTAGACAGAGGCTGAGAGACAGGGTGAAGGAAGGAGGGAAGATGACAGACAGACAGACAGAAAGACACAGATACAAAGTGACAGACATTCACACAGAGAGAAACAGAGACAGAGAGACAGAAAGAGAGGGAGCAAGAGAGACAGAGAGATGGAGAGAGAAAAGAGAGAGATGGAGAGAGAAAGAGAAAAGAGAAGAGAAGAGAGACAGAGACAGAGACAGAAAGGGTGGAAAAGGAAGGGAAGAAGAGAGACAGAAAGAGACAAACACAGAGAGACAGACAGAAAAACAGAGACAGATAGAGACAGAGACAGAAAGACAAACAAGAGAGAGAGAGCGAGAGAGACACACAGAGACAGACAGAGAGACAGAGAAAGAGAGAGACAGAGAGGGGAGGGAAGGAGGAAGGGAAAGAAGGAGTGAGAGAGAGAAGGAGAAAGAGAGGGAGGGAAGGATGGAAGCAAGGAAAAACAGAGGGAAAGACAAGACTAGAGTAGAGATGGAGGAAGGGAAAGAGAAAAATCAATTTTCACGCAGAGAGAATATGCTTAGGTTTGCATCTTTTGCTTTCTGACTCAGCGATTGCTTGCTTAACAGACGAAAACAATTTATAATTCACATTTCAGTAGCACTAAGGATTTTAAAGCATTTCCTCACAAGAAACTTGGTGGTAGGTTTTTCAAGCCTCTGGACCTCTTTGGCCCAGCTGGGTGCAGTTGCCCCTCCAAAGGCAACAGTCCTTGTTTTCAGGACAAGCCCCACAGACACTCCTAAGGGCGTCACTCACCTGGAGGATGGAGCCACTTCTTTACCACCAACATTAACAGCTAACCAATTTTTTAGTGAATGTCAAGGCCCCAGACTAGCAACACTGCCTTCTCCCTGCTGGCCTTGCTTGCAGCCATCATCCTAGGAAACAAAACCCATGGAGATTCATCTTGGCAAGTGCTTCTGCATATCCTGCAGCTGCAACTACTGAAACCCCAGATAAGTACTAGCAGGGAAAATTCTTGGCAGCACATAAAGTTGTTCAATATCAGAAACTAATATTGCATCAGTGGAAATGACACTGAAGAGACTATGGTGCCATCTGCTCTACCCTTGCATCCTTCGGTCTGTGGGACCTTTCCATCTCATTTCCAGCTCAAAATGCTTATATCATCATTGTCTTCTCCATTAGTATTGAGCTCTACAAAAGCAAGTACTGCTTTATCTATTTCTATCCCTAGTGTTTAGCAAAGTACTTTCTACATAGTAAGAGTTTAACTAATATCTTTTCTTTCCTTTGTTGAATGAAAGAAGGAAGGAGAAAAAAGGAAAAGGTAGAAAAAAAACTCGGAACGGTTGTGCCCAAAAATTTAACTCAATAACCACTTATTATGTGGGGCAGCTAAGTAATCCTGAACTATATCTAGCCACTGGACCCAGGTGGTTGAAGGGTTAGAGTAACAGCTCTGGAGTTAGAGCTCCATCTTCAAATCTGGCTTCAGACACCTACTACCTGTATGACCCTGAGTAAGTCACTTAATCTCCAAAAATGTAACTAGACCTATTAACACATTATAAACTTCTCACATGACAAGAAATGTAGTGGGTTGTAGGGATGGAGTAGATAGTTCCTGCCTTCAAGGGGCTTACTCCCTAGGGAGAAGGACTGAGGAATAAATGTACACAAAGAGGTAAATATATGTTTGAAATAAATAGTAATTAAGGGTGGGTAGCAATAATGACTGAGAGAATAAGGAAAGATCTTTTGTTAGAGACAGAATTTGGGATAAGCATTGGAAGGAGGTAATTAAAAGCATGGACAAAAGTGAAGTTTTAGTAGATTTTAAACCCCTTTCCTGACATTTCTTTGGATTGATCTATCCCATTACTCTGCAATCAGAGTTATATGGGGGCTTTTGACCATTGACCTGTCCTCTGATTGCCATGCCAGTACTCATTTAAGTGTACTTTGCTATCTTTTTGATTATACTTTGTAAAACTGCTACTGATAACTTATATTTCAATAGCGTTTAAAGATTTACAAAGCAGTTTTTCAGGAATTGTATGAGTTATTTTTTTTCCTAGCAAAGCTATCTCTTATGCTACTCATTTATATTTGAGAAAATACATCAGAGCACTTGAGGGAACTGCAGAAGGTCATGCATCTTTCCAGTGTTGCAGCCAGGCTGGAAGCCTAGTTCTGACTCTAAAGCCAGAATTTTCCCACTATTTTGAGCTAACACATAGATCACAGAAATCAGAGAATGTTAAAGCTGGGAAGGAACTTAGACCCATCCAGTTCAACACAGCATGACAGAGCAGAACATGTGCTAGGTTTGGAATCACATGCCTGCAACTTAACTCAGTCATAACTCAGTCATGACCTATGTGACTTTGGGGAAGACACTTCATTACCTTGGGGCTTAGTTTCATCTGTAAAAAGAAAGAGTTAGACTAGGTCACCTTTGGCCTTTAGATCTGTACCCTTGTGGGCCTATGGATATCTTCATTATTTAATAGATGAAGAAAATGCAGCCCATTTAAATAACTTGATTTCAGATTTCACAGCTAGTAAGTGACAGACTTGGGCATCAGTCAGTGAATAAGTAGAATGGTTAAGAGATGAAGTCATTATTTCTTTTGATGGTTCTCATTTATTCTGAGTGGGAGTAGAGACAAATCTGTTGAGATTCTCCTAGGAGCAGTGCCACTATTTATTCATTCCTTTATATCCTGTTCTGATTATCCTGGACTTTCTCTATAATGTCTCAGAAATCTCTTCACTCTGGAAACAGGTTTCATTCATTTACTACTTCTCACGTTAGAAAAACTCTCATCTCTTTTGTCTCTCCCTTTGATCAGTAGCTTCTTCCTAGAACCTCAATTAAAAAAAAACAAAACAAAAAAAAACTTTTCAAAATACATGCATAGATAGTTTTCAACATTCATCCTTGCAAAATCTTATGTTCTTAATTCTATTCTCCCTCCCTTTCTCCTACTCCCTCTCCTAGACAATAAATAATTTAGTGTGTACAATTCTTCTGTTTCCACAATTGTCATGCTGTACAAGAAAAATCAGATTAAGAAGGGAAAAATGAGAAAGAAAACAAACAGTAAGCAAACAACAACAAAAAAGTGAAAATACTATGTTGTGATCCATACTGAGTCCCCACAATCCTCTGTCTGGATGAACATGGAGAGAGCTCCATTACAAGACCACTGGAACTAGCCTGAATCACCTCATTGTTGAAAAGAGTCATGTCTGTCAGAATTGATCATCGTATAATTTTGTTGTTCTGTGAGGAAAGTTTTCTTGCATCTACTCACTTCACTTAGTATTAGTTCTTGTAAGTCTCTCCAGGACTTTCTGAAATTATCTTGCTGATGATTTCTTATACAACGATAATATCCCATACTATTCATATATCTTAACTTATTCAGCCATTCTCCAACTCATGGACATCCACTCAGTTTCCAGTTTCTTGCCACTATAAACAAGGCTGCTACATGTTTGCAATGTGGGTCCCTTTCCCTCCTTTAAGATCTCTTTGGGATAAAATGGTGGAACAGTAGAAACACTGCTGAATCAAAAGGCATGCAGAGTTTGATAGCCCTTTGGGCACAGTTCCATACTGCTCTCTAGAATGGTTGAATCAGTTCACAATTCTACCAACAATGTATTAGTGTCCCAGTTTTCCCACATCCCCTCCAACATTTACTATCTTTTCCTATCATCTTAAACAATCTGAGAAGTATGTACTAGTACTTCAGAATTGAATTAATTTGTATTTCTCTGATCAATAGTGGTTTAAAGCATTTTTTCATATGACTAGAAATGGTTTTAACTTCTTCATTTGAAAATTCTCTGCCAGATCCTCAGTTTTAAAGAAGATTATAAGCCATCTATGTCTTCATTCCTCTAGAGGATGGATTCCTGTCTATACCAGTTTTTTTTTACAATGTCTCTGGGGTACCTTTATCATCTCACTTTTCGATTTCACTTTCAGCTTTCTTTTATATATAGTTTCCCCATTAGAATGTAAGCTGCTTGAGGGTAGGGACTATCTTTCAGTTTGTACTTGTATCATTAGCCCTTGACCCAGTGTTTGGCACATAATAAGTGCTATATAAATATTACTATTATTGCTGTTGGTGGTGGTGGTAGTAGTATTTAGTAGTAGTAGTAGTAGTAGTAGTAGTAGTAGTAGTAGTAGTAGTAGTAGTAGTAATAGTAATAGTAAAATAGTAGTATCCTTTCCCTTAGCATAGTACCTAGCATATAGGTACTTGTTCTAACTCTTTGTAACTCCATTTGGGATTTTCTTGGCAAAGATACTAGGCTGGTTTGCCATTTCCTTTTCTAGCTCATTTTGCAGATAAGGAAACTGAAGCAAATAGGCTTGAGTGAATTCTTTCAGGGGTTACATATTTAGTAAGCATCTGCAGCCTTAGGTCTTCCAGATCTTGTGCTTTACTGTGCCACTTAGGAACCCTTGTATACCTGGCATATTGTAAACAATTAATTAATGTCTATTGAGTTATTTGCTTAAGACAAAAGTATTATTTTCTTTTAGGTAAATGAAGCCCTATGCCTATTTTGAGGGTGATAAAGCAACCTCAAAAATCTTGAAAACTCTCTTCTTCTCAGGGAATAAATTCTGTTCTACTTTAGATTTGGGAATCAACTTCCAGAATTTAAATTTTGAAATTCACTGATCTTACCTGAGTTGGAATCATGCCATAGACACTGTGTGAGCCTGGGTAAGTCACTGAATCTGTGTAGCTCATTGTCCTCATCTGTAAAATGAGGATAATAATAGCATCTACCTCGTACGGTTCTTTTGAGAAGCAAGTAAGTTAGACACTTTGCAGCACACACACGTACACGTATATTATATTTAATATTATTATCGTCTCAGGCTTAAAAGTTTACCATCCTGCCTGAAAACCTGGCAATACCCCCAGAAAAACATGGCACCTCAGGAAGGCTGATTCTGGTTGTGCCTCAGGAGTTTGGCTGTGCTCAGATACTTAGGCCTCTCTCCAAAACCTGTGTCCCTAGGAAGGAAATGCCTGCAAGGCTGACATGGATTCTAAAAAGCCTCCTGTCAGGGTGGGAAACTGGGGAGTTATCACTTTGATGTTAATTGACTCCAATTGTGGAACATTCACAGTGGTTTAGGAGATCAAAAGCAAACATTTAAAAAGCCATTTTCAAGGTCAGGCATCCCTGTTGTTGATGGAGAAGAAAAACAAAACCTGAGCCAAGTGAGTGCACTTCAGTGTGGGGTGAATACTGCAGCATGACACAAATCAGGCACATTGAAATTCCTACCCTGTGGTCTTCAGACTTTAAGCTTAGGAAGCTGATGTGCCTGTCTGCTGAGGAGAAAGAGGGAATTTAAGGTCCTTTGTATTGAAAACCAGAGTTTGTGATTCTCCTTAAATAATAAATCTTCTGTCCCCAAAAGGGCACCATGTCAGGAACAGACTAAGGGTGACCTGGAAATGTCATCTCTATCCTTATGAGAACATCTCCATCTTGCAGATGTCCCATTGACATCTGAAATTTAACATGCCCAAAATGCAATACCCTGTCTTTCACTCCAAAACCTTCCCCCTTCTAAATGAACCCATTACTGTCAAGAGAATCACCACCCATTCTTCTCTTGCCCAGACTCAGAATCTAAGTTTCATTCTCAACTCCTCATTTCTCACCCACTTAATACAATTTGTTGCCAAGTTCTATGAATTCTCCTTTCCATAAATCTTTTACATAAACAACTTAACTATCCCTGCACTTCTACTTCTTCCTCTGTAAAAGAATGCAATACAGTAGTGTAAAGAACAGACTCCAGTTGAGACAGCTAAGTGGTGCAGTGATAAGAACACTGGTTCTGGAGTCAGGAGCACCCAAGTTGGATTTAGACATTTATTAGCCTAGGAAACATGAACAAGTCTCTTAATTCTTTTGCCTTGAAAAAAAAGACTAACTCCAGAGTCAGAAGAACCACATTTAAATTCTGCTATCAATTCTATCTTGTTGTTAGGGAGGTTTGGGATATGTACCTAATATGGAATTCCCTACAGGATAGTAAAGTAAATCAGCTTTATTGATGAAATATGCTTACAATATGAAGGACATTAAATAAGAATGGTGGAAATAGGTAAAGTTTATTGAACCTCAAGCAGATTTGGGCATAACTTGCTGAGGCCTCAGAGACAATCAGGCATCCCAACTAGTAAAGTTTGTTTGATGTTTTTCCTTTTCTTCCTCCTTTTCATTTTCCTCCTCTTCCTTATCCACTTCTTCCTCTCCTCTTTCTTCTTCTTCTTCCTCCTCTTGGTTCCTCCTCTTCTTCCTCCTCTTTCTTCTCTTCCTCCTCCTTATTCCTCACCTTTTCTTCCTGCTCTTCCTTCTCCCTCCTTCCTTTTTCCTTTTCCTCCTATTCTTCAATTTGTTAAAGGAACAACAAATCTATATATAATTCTATGTAATTAAAAGATCAAACTTTGCTCCAAAAAGGACTTGTAAGAATGCAGCCCCCTCTTTTCTTTGCAGAAGTTGGGGGAGCCATGGAAGTAGAGGACTGAAAAAAAGTCTATTGATGATATATATATATATATATATTGTTTTCACAATCATCAATGCTATCATCATTTGTATGCCATAATACAAAGAATGCTAAACTTGGAACTGGGAAAATCTGAGTTCAAATACTGCTATTGGCACTTAGCATTATCCCAAGGAAACAACTTAATCTATATGATCCTCAAGCACCTAACTGTATTAAGTCACAGACAATTTGTGAACTGAAAGTCTCATCCTAGGACCTCTTGTCTTAATGAAATTAAATTTCCCATATTTTGATAGGGACTAGAATAATGCTTTCATTAGTTTAGGGTTCCCCTAGGTCTAGAAACTTTGACTAGTGAAAGTTAGCAATTTTCTGGAAGTTATAATCTTTAAAAATGGCCAGAGGTTCAGAGTTAATATGATTCAGAAGCTAGACTTGACCCACATAGCTGGCTCTCTTCCTATATTTCTTGTTGTTGGTATTATACAGATGTTTTCAGTTGTGTCTGATTCTTCGTGAGCCCATTTTGAGGTTTTCTTGGCAAAGATACTGGAATACTTAGTCATCTCTTTCCCCAGCTTATTTTATAGGTAAGAAACTGAAGTAAACAGGATTAAATAACTTGCCCATGATCACACAGCTAATAAGTGTCTGAGGTTGGATTTGAACTCATGAGGATGATTCTAACTGCAGTGCTGTATCTCCTATTTCACCTATTATTATCATCATTAGTGAAGACAGAGACTTTCTTTAAACTATTTTATCCATAAAACCTAATACAATGCTTTGCACTGAGTAGGTACTTAATGGTTGAGGTCCCTTCTAATTCTCAGTCTCTTATCATTTTAAGATTTTATGATAAGGTGATTCTGAAATTATGTAATCTTTAAAACATTCTGTAAATGTGATTTATATGAACTCTTGTACATGTACTTAAGAAATTTCTGATTAGTTAAATTATGTTTTTGATTGTTTTTTCCAATGCTATGTTTCCTTATTTCACACAGGCTGGAGTTACAGCAGTCACTCCTGAGCTGAATCTCAAAGCTGAATTACATGGAAACTTTGACTTTCTTCACTTCCTTTTTGGATTGATCTATTTTTTTAGGCATCCCAGTGGGACCTTAAACCAGGAGACTCAACAAACTTATTGCCATATACAGCAAAGACATTTGATTGGACTTATTCCACTGCAGCTCAAAACTCTTGAGTGACCCACGAGCATTGGCATTCCCACTATAGCAGGATTTCAGGCATGTGCCACCATAGCTTTGAAATTCTAGAATAAGATAACTAAATAAAATGTTTTAATAGAGCTTTCCATTTAACAAAATCTAGTGATTGTTCTTTTATAAAGTAAGGAATAACTCCTGATAGGTTTGTTTTGAAAATCTAGATTTTAATACCACTTTCAGAGTATGTTCTATGCTTTCTATCCTTAAGGTGCTAATGTGCCTGCAGAAGCACTGCTGTATTATCTTCTTCTAGTGAATGGAATTTAGCACAATTGGTACAAAGGGCTGAATGTGAAAGTGAAATAGTAATAACTTGCCTTCATAAAGTGTTTTAAGTTTTTCAAGACACTTTGCCTACATCTTTTTTTATTTGAGCCTCACATAATCCTGACAGGTAGGAAGTATAAATATTACAATCACTTCTTTACAGATGATGCTCAGTGAACTTATATGATTTGCTTAAAGTCCCATAACTAAGATGAAATTATATGTGAAAAAGCTATAGAGCAAGAATCTGAATACATTTTTTCCTGACTTCAAGTTCAATGCTGTATAAACTGTACTCCACTTGGTTCTATAAAGAGAAGGAAAAATGAAGTATTCCTGTTTATTAGAGAGGTGATAGGTAACGGAAGAGTAAGCAGGTGGTGCAGTGGATCGAACACCAAATCTGAAAACAAAAAGACACGATTTCAAATCTGATCTTAAACACTTACCCAGCTGTGTGACATTGAGAAAGTCATTGAATCTTGATTACCTCAGGATTTTTTTCATGTGTAAAATAAACTGGAGAAGGAAATGGCAAACTATTCCAGTATGTTTGCCAAGAAAATCCCAAATGGGGCCACAAAGAGTTAGACAGAAAAAAAATGACTGAACAACAAAGGTAGTTGATGCAATATTGATGTTGGATTCAGAAGACCTGGTTTAACTCTCAGTTCTATCAAATATATCCAAAAATACTATGACCTACAGTAAGTTTCAGTTTCTTTATCTTCTCAATGAAGTAAAACTTGAGGTATATACTTTAAGAGGTAGAAAGATATAGCAGAAATAGTTTGGAGTCTGAAAATCTGAATTCAAATCTCAGTACTGCAACTCACTACCAGTGAACTCACATTAAGTTATTTAATATCTCATGGAGTTATTCATTTATTCATCTGAAAAAAAAGAGAAAGTTGGACTAGATGAATTCTGAGATCTTTCTTATCCTAAATTTTGTGAATTCATTATTAAGAAAGTGCTTTGGACACTCAAAAGCATTTTATAGATGTGACCTAGAATTAGCTTCCTGTGAATGATGAGATATAAAATGGTAAAAATTATCTCTATTCAGAGAGTTACTGGAGTATGGATTATCAGCAGGTAGCAGAATATGATACCAAATATTTCTTCCACCATGTGTCACAAGCACTGAAATTTCACCATTAAGAAATAATTTATTTCAGCCTTCATTTTCTTTTTAGGCTCCAGGAGACCCTTGTAAAATGTGCTCACCTCTGAGAAAAGGCAACAGCTGCATATGAAATCATTCAATATTGTACTGTAGTTCTGGTTCTGCAACTTACTCAGAACCTCAGGCTCCTTATATGTAAAATGGAGGTAATGATACACTATCTAACTTGTGAATACACTAGCTCATTTGTTATGAAAAAAGTTCTTTATCTCTGTCACTATATTAATATAAATTATAATGTATATATCAAATTAACTTAAATAAGATAGACCCTTTATATCTTAGACATAATGATGTTTATTTTTAAAATTATTTTCCTTTTAATGGGGGAACAAGAATTACATTTTTATGAAATGTAATGGTTGTTGGTTGAAAATATGTTGCCATCATCTTCTTTCATTATTGAGTGGCATTTATATCTTATATTTCTGTAGTGTAAATCATCTTATTTATATTTATTTTTCCCTTCCTTCTTTTCTCTTCTTTGCCATTCAGATGACAAGTAGGAAATAGATGAGAATAAGAGTAATCCATTTATTATACAGGCAGAAATTAGCTACCTGAAAGACAGCTGAACTTGCACAACTCCCTCTTACTCCTTTTATTCTCTTGTATCTTGTGACCATTCCAGCTTTTAATCCCTTCCTTTCCCTACCTCTCTGTAGTGAACTCAGAAGGAAAACTCCACTGAACATAGTGTACTATGGTGAAAAGAATATTGCGCTAAGGTTTGGAAATCTTGGGTTTTAACCTGATTTTGCCATTGATAGGCAAACTTTGAAAAAATATTTCACTTAGGAAATTTAGGACCAGTCCTTTAACCATCTGACTTTTAGTTTGGGCATTTTTGAAATGCTTGACCTCAATTAGTTGATTGCTGAGGTTCTTTCTAGCTTAGAAGTAAGAATATTTAACTATGATTCAATGTCTAATGGTCAGCATTCTTTCTAATATGATGAGAGCAATGTTTTCTTTTTCTTTTTTTTTTTCAGCTCATGATTCACCAGGATACATTATTTGCTCTTCAATAGGTAGAGCTTGAGAAAGGGTAGATCTGACTCTAGAAGCTCTTCTAAAAAGTGCTTGAAAGCCTCTTATGGCAGGAAAGTAGTTTTTTGATAGAACTCCCCTTATTGTAACACAGATTCTTTCTCCTGTTACTCCCCTCCAACAAAACAAAACAAAACAAAACAAAACAAAACAAAACTTCTTTCAGCCTCAGCTTTTTTTGTGAAGCTTCTTCCCCAATCAAACCTGATCATCCCCTGCTTCTCTGATAGTTTTCTAGTCTAGGACTAATAAAAATACCAATACATATGGATTCCTTTCCTTGTAGATTTGCTTAGTGTCCAATAGCCCACAATATCCCACAACATACACTAATAACTAACTGACAGTGTTTCCAGAATGAGAGGAAAGGGACAATGTTCTGAGATGCTAAGAGCTAAGTGCTACTTAGTGTAAATCCTTGTTGTGATAAGTCAAAGTAGACCTTTTTTGTTAAATATTCAATGATACAATGCCTTAATTTGTCCTAAATGGAACCTGAACTGAAAGGGTGTTGGCTTTAGAACAATACTTCTATAGTTCTCATAGTCACAGATAGCCTAAATTGTACTTTGATCTTTTCCTCTCAAAATCTATTCCCTTTGGCTTTGTCAACCCAATATCCATTTGCCAAACCTGTTTAAGATTGTCTACTTCCATTAACTTTGTTAAACTGGGACTTATTTACTTCACTTAAGTAGACTCCCTCCTGACCCTTTGTATCAAATGTTCCTTCTCTCATTCCTTTTAGTGTAAGTATAACCATCACCTCTTGAGTGGAAAGGGGAGGGGGCAGGGATGCTGCTGGTTGTGCGCACTTATTGTAGGGGGAGTTCTTGGTTTGGGGGTCCTGGTTAGAGGAGAGAGCTGAAGTGAATAAAAACAGAGACAACATCCTCTCATCCCAAGATTAGAGGTGCATACACTAATACCTCTTATTTAAAAAAAAAATGAACCTGCAAAGAAGAAAGATGCCTACTAAGAAAGAAACCAACTATGGAAATAGGGAAGATCCAGGTTCATATTCAGAGAGCACTAAACTTAAAAAAATTCTTCTATCTCAAAGAGTAAATTCAAATAGCTCCCTGCAGAGAGAATTTTTAGAATTCAAAAAAGAATTTAAAAATTAAATGAAAGACATGGAGGAAAAACTAAAAAGATTAAAATAAAAATCATCCAAGAAAAACAAGAAGATTATGAAAAAAAAGTTAAGCAACTAGAAATAGAGATATAAAGACTCAAAGATGAAAATAACTCTTTGAAAATTAGAATTAGGGAAGGGGAAGTCACTGAAACTATGAGAGACCAAGAAATAACAAAACAGATTATAAAGAATGAAAAAAAAAAACAGAACAGAAGGTGAACCACCTTAGAAGAAAAATGACAGATCTGGAGAACAGATCAAGAAGAGAAAATATATAAATAATTAGACTACCTGAAAATTGTGACTAAATAAAGGACCTTGATACAATAGTGAAATAAATAATATGAGAAAATTGTACTGAAGTGATAGAACATGAGGGAAAAGTAGAAATAGAAAAAAAAAATCTACTGAAAAAATCCAATGATTACCACCTCAACAAAATATTTTATGGAAAACACATGGCAATATTATTGCCAAATTTTGAAACCCCCGGACCAAATAGGAAATTTTGCAAGAAACAAGAAAGAAAAAACAATTCAACTGCACTGAAGCAACAATTAGAATTGTACAAGATTTATCGACAGCCACAGTAAAATAACTCAAGTCCAATGTATATAGCATATGTTTAAGATTATCATCAACAATAGGGCATCTCAAAAGAAAGATTGGGCAGATGTTGGGTAAAAATAATTGTGTCATAAAATTGAGGCTCAGAAGAACAGATGCAGAGGGATTAGAGCAAAGAAGAGGGCTCACAGTTTTGAAACTATTCACATCTACTCACCTTGGGAAAGGGTTAAATAGGCAACACTACCATGAAGGATATAGCACTCTCCAAAATCTATAAAGAAATAAGGGGGAGGGATGGACTGGCAAGGAAGCAAAGGAGGAAGGAAGAAGAAAAAAGAAGGATCCATGGGTGGAAGGAGGCAAGTTAGGAATAGAATTAAAGCAAAGGGTCAGTAAGTATAGGAAAAAGATATGTGTATCTATGTATGTGTATGTATATATCTAGAAATGTATATATAAATATATCATCTCTTAACAATAGCCTGCTTGGGAGTAGGAAGATAAAAAGAGGGAAAAGAATAAAGTGAAAAAGATAGGCAATAGAGAACAGTTTACAAGAAAGTAAAGAAAAGATAGACACTCACAAATATAATTTCTTCTACTAATACATATACTTTCTTGACCTGGTATTTGTTTTTATGTATTTTGAATCCTCCATGACGTTCTGCAATGTTCTCTTTTGTTTTGTTTCATTTTGTTTTGTATTATTTTCCTGTTTTTCTTTTTTTCCCCTCTTATTCTCTTTAAAAAAATAAATTTGAAAAAAAAAAACAATAGTCAGACTTCAATAATTAGAAGTATTAATTAGTCATGTTTAGATTTTGCCTATTTAATAAAATTGTCATGACCACTCAACTTTTTTTTATTTAGTGTCATACCTGAAACTACTATCAAACTGAGTGAAGTGGCTTCTAAACTATGGGTAGCTGGAAGTGGCCAATATACCATTAGAGGCCAGTTGAACCAGGATAAGGTGCTGAGTTAAATAGGTATTGTCTATCCATCATTTGCTTACAAGCAAAAAAAAAAAAAAAGAAAAAAGAGGGGGACCAAGAATGTGGAGAGAAAAAATGCCAACACTCACTTAAATCAGGGCCTTGGTGATTGGACACCTAACAAAAGAGAAGTTGAAAAGAAACTAGGACAGTATGCTTAGCCTTCATCTGGAAGATTGGAAAAGCTGTCTCCTCTGGGTGACTGCTTCTGAATCTATTCTAATTGAATCTTGAGGTCCCAGGAGGGTTTTACTGTTCACTCAGGAGAAGGAGTTTTCCTCAGATGATCTAGGAATACATACTCATACATTTGACCATTTGGGGAGTAGTCAGAAAGACCTGATAGGAGCCCTTAGAAACAATGATTGATTGACAATTGTGAGAAAATTCTTACCATTGATCTTTAGATATGAGTTTCTGTTCAGCATTTCTTAACAGTACATAGATATGATTCAACAACCCAGTCATGGACAGTTAGGTTCAAACATTGCAATAAGTTTTTTCAAAATTCCTATAATTGCATAATTGCATTGTCAGGTACAGATTAAATTACTTAGAGGACTCAAAATGAATGAGTTTTGAGAAAGGATATTTACATGTCACCAAGGTAACCAAGAAAACTAAAATATAAATATCATGAAACAAAAGACCATAGCAATACAATAGTTATCAACAATATTAACATCAAATTTCCTTGTATTCTAGTGAACCATTCTCAATGTCCATTTAATCAGCACATTTTGAGTGTCAGATGTTTCATGTAGTTTTTTAGTCCCTAGGTATCTTTTCTTGAGCAATAGGCTTTATTCTCAGGACAACTCTCAAAAAGGTTCTGCTTTTTTGGTTCTAAATCCAGAGGTCCATAGACAATTCTGATTTTATATACTTTAGCAAACTTGGTTCTCCAATCTTGAAATTTCAAAGAATTTCAGTTTACATACTATTTGCTAATAATATACTAGAATTACCTAAATCCTGTACCTGATATAAAAATTCACAACTGCAAAATAAACTCTTCTGCCCTTTAATATTATCTCACATATATCTTAAAATGGAGGAATAACTTTACTTTAACCATTATTAATGCAGTTTATGTGTAAAGCCCAATTTTTAGAAATTATTATAAAAACAACTCAAAGATCAAATTTCTATGATAAATAAATTTGGAAACCAAATATCTACATCTGTATATCTACATCTATATCTGTAGTACTCAGAGTAAACAGTCTAATCATGTTGCTGTTTCAAAATTAATTATTCCAGTTAATTATAAAATCTTTACATTACATCTTTGTACTATTATTTTGTCTAATAATTCCCTCCATTAGGAGGATGTCATCCTTATAATTTGACCACAAATACAAATTAAAATTGTAAAATGTTCATATTTGTATCTTATTATCCTAACTCAGAAATATTCCAGTATCAATCTATTATTTAGTAGATTTAGTATTCCATTTATAAAACTTTTCAATTATAGAAATTTCCTATAAAGGAGAGAAGAGGGACATAGCTATACCAATGTCATATATCAGTCATAATGATAAGGTGTGAGAATTGAGGGTAAGAGATCCCCTTTGGTCAATGCCACAGATCCCTCGTGAAAGAATTCGCAAACTCAAAGTCTGTGTGGCAAAAGGGGATTTATTTGAACTAAGAAGAAAGCTTTCTTAGTGGGCAAAGAATACTGGCAGGATAGTTTTGCAAACTCTCTGGGCATACAGTTCTAGATATAGTGGGACTGCTATGATCTTTGGCCCTGAGCTGGGGGGCGGGGTGAGGCTATCATCTGATGAATCTGGGAGACTGATTTTCAATTCAATTCAATTCAATTCGAAATTGAATTATTTATCTTGGGGGCTTCCTTTATGGACATGAGGGACGGTTTAAGACCCTGAATCATCTTTCCCCCACAGATTAAAGGGGACACAGTTCACATCAGGGCCTCTCCAACCCTTCTCCCCAAAAGATCTCAGTTTATATCATTCCCTCCTCAAGCAGTCCCCCCAAATTCATTTGGGGAAACAGGGTGAAGGTCTTATTTTCTGTAGCTGCTTTAGCTGACAAGGGTCATAGAGCTGTTCCTACATTCAGTGGGGGTTCAGTATAGGAGGGAAAGTGTGAAGTCTGAAGAGAGCAGCAGTAGCAATATCTAAAGGATGTTGTGTGTCCAAGTCAGTTATTCCATGATCCTCAGGCTAAAGGAGCAGTTGAAAATTCGTAGCTTGAAGCCTAGAGGAAACAAATCTTACAAGCAGGTTAAAAATGCAAAGGCCAAATATAAGTAAAAAAAATAATACTTAGAAATAGAGTTAATATAGGCATTAGTAGAGACCATAGCCAGGAAACCCCTAGAGGAAGACTGGAAGGGGAGTGAGTTTTCCATGAATGCCTTGCATCCAGCCAGCTTTCTCTAAGATTCTCTCAGTGGGGAGCTCAACCTTCCTTGAATTATTGATGTACATACAGCAGGATGACTTGGCCAGGGCACAAACACCTTCTCTTGAAGCAAGGAGATAATCCAAGGATATTCGGTTATCTAAAACCATGCTAGCAAGAGAGTCCAGAGATTCTCTAGAGAGAGTGTGCAGTTACATTGGCCAGCTAGTG
Organism: Sminthopsis crassicaudata; assembly: GCF_048593235.1. Taxonomy (NCBI): domain Eukaryota; kingdom Metazoa; phylum Chordata; class Mammalia; order Dasyuromorphia; family Dasyuridae; genus Sminthopsis; species Sminthopsis crassicaudata. The sequence goes on from NC_133619.1 coordinate 558,382,978, forward strand.
ATTGTGGCAGTCAGGTTAGAGAGGATGTTTTCATGTTCTAACATTGGTTTCAGAATCAGGAAGATTCAGCTTCATGAGTTCAGATCCAACCTTAAACCCTTACTAGCTGTGTGATCCTGGGCAAGTCACTTAACCCTATTTGTTTCAGTTCTTCATCTATAAAATGAGTTGTATAATGAAATGGCAAACCAATCCAGGATCTTTGCCAAGAAGACCCTAACTGGGGTCATGAAGGATTGAACAAAAATGAAATAATTGAACAACAACATATTCATATACCACAATTTCCTTAGCTATCGCCCAGTCTATGGGCAATGACTTTGTTTCCAGGTTTTGGGAAACCATATAGTGAACTCCTTTGAAAATTTTATTACCTGGTACATTTGTTTCTATTAATGATATCCTTGGGTTCTATATTAGTGTTGGCAGGGGCTGGGTATGAACAATTATTTTTATTATAAATCTTTGGGGCTGTCTAGCCCATTCCTAATGGTATGGAGGGACCAATAGCCCCAGTCTATATTCAACCACCCCACTTCTGACACCAATTAATGTCAACTGGACCAAACCAGCCTTTTACCTGTGGATTGCCTTAGTCAAACAGAGTAGACTAGAGAATAGGAAAGTCAGTTTAATTTCAAAGTCAAAGAAATGGCTTGCAAGCAATGAGGCAAACTAAACACATGTGCCCTTATTGGGAGGACCCAAAGTAGTCTGGGGAAATCTCAATATTTATACCAATGGTTATGCAGTGAGTTGTAGCTCTGACAATGAGGAATAACAGCAACAATAGAGCAAATTTGATTCAAAGTAGGATTTCATGATTTGAAATTCTGTGAATTTGTCTGAGCTCAGAGAACACCTGGTATTGGTCAAAGCATAAAATAACTATGTGGAATTTTGCCAGAGGGTGAGATTATCAAGAGGGTAAGTGTAAAGAATTGTTGTTATGTAAACCTCAGGGCACAGCCTGCTTTCTGGGTCCTAGAAAATGGTATGTCTCCTAATATCATCTTGATACTATCAAAAGGATTTTATAAACTAGAGGAAAAATAATAAAATTTAACTTAAGAAACAAAAGATAATCTCAAGGGAAAAGATGAGAAAAAAAGTGAAAATAAAAGGAATGTATTGGTACCACATATCACACTACACAGCAAAGTAAAAATTGTCAAAATTATTTGTTATAGGTTGAAAAAAATAGAAAAGTTGATCAGTGGAAGAGGTAAGCACACAAATCAAGAGACAAATAATTATAAGATGGTGTATCCGAAGATCCCATTCTAGGATTGATTCCACCATTATTATCTCCTTTGCTCCTATAATTGTTATGTTGCTGACTGGAATTGAAAGTGAATCTTTGCTGACTTGATCTTTAAATTTGTTATCTAATCTCAACTGGACCTCATTATAGCAAGCCAATCCTTTTACTCCCAGGTAATTGATTCTCTACAGCACTTACCCAAGTGGCTCTTTTAAACTCCCTCCTTTCCTCCATGCTAAGGATACCCCATCACCACTTTCTTAACTCCCCATTTTTCACTCAAATAGCTAAATCAGTACTGAGTGATGTGAGGCATCATCACTTTTCTCTAGTTATTATAATAGTTTTCTAATTGATCTCTAAAACCCATCTCTCCCTGCTAAGCATGAATATAATCATTCTACCCTTCTACATAATAAACTGACTTGGCTTCCCAATATCTCCAGGATTAAAACCTTTATTGGTATTTAAAGCTGAGAAATACTATCACAATTTTGATTTACTTATTACCAGAACTCCCTTAAAAGCATAACTCATGAACGAATATTTTTTTCAAACTTTAACCAGAGAGAACTTTAATTCAGGGCCAAAAGTATTTAAGTAAAAAGCATCACAAAGTAAAGGGAAGTGATCTAATACCCCCCATATAAAAATTCAGAGTATTTGCTTTATAGGGCACTCTATAATTAGTATCATCTGTATAGAGAATGAACATGACTAGGGAATCTGGAGAGAGGACAAATATATAGGGAATTCATATGCCACCAAATATCTGATGAATTCCAGATAGTTAAAACATAATGTAGAAGGTGTACACATACGGAGCTAGAGTACACATGAGTTTAGGACAACTCACACTCTAATGCTTTATTGTTGCTAAATTCTCTGGTGTTGTCATCATGTTTCTTTCCATTAGTTATTATGTTTCCATTTTCTACTGGTGGTAATATTATCTGTCCAGGATATTTTTTGTTGATCTTGTAGTTGTAAATCTGGATTTCTACTCTTCAGGACTGTCTACTGGACTTTGTGCTCTCATCTATTAAGATGGAGTGACTGGAAAGCCTCTCCCTGATAAATCAATTCAGAAAACTCTTTTGGTACATAGGCAAGTGCATAAATCACTACAATAAGCCAAAATTGTCTAGCATAAATGGAATTACTTCTTCCTATAGGAAGAATTTTCTATATGATGTTTTATTGCTACCTGGTGCAGAAGTCTTAAAGTCCATGGTCTCAGACCATTATCTAGGGTTTAAAAAGTCTTTATGACTCCTATTACATCCTATCTAGGCATCCTATATCTCCAAATGTCTTTCTGGGGATCTGGCCAAACAACAATAACAGCAGCCGCAGAGTTAATGGGACAGAGGCAAGAAAGAAATTACAGTGAAGGAAGCACTTTAAGTTTCTAAAATCTCTTTGATTGTTATATATTTTGGAATGAATAAAACTAAGTCAAGAAAGCAAGGAAATCATCTTTTTGGATAACATTTCTGATTTTGTTCTAATGTAAGTTTACCAGCAATGAACCTTTAACTTGGTCATCACAAAACATTACTGCTTTTCTACATGTGTGTTCTTGTTTCTACTTGATTTACAATTTTTATATGAGTCTTCCTATCTTTGTCTCAGGCACATGGATAAGGGTTGGACCTGGCTTCAGGATGACTTTAGTTCAAATCCAGCCTTAAACACTTACTGATTTTGTCACCCTAAGCAAATCACTTAATCCTGTTTGTCACAATTTTCTCATCTGTAAAATGAACTGGGTATGGAAATAGCAAATTACTCCAGTCACTTTACCAAGAAAATCCCCAAAAGGGGAAACAATGAGTAAGACGTGATAAAATGACTAAATAACAATAATATTCCATTACTACATGAAAGTGAATAGAACATTGGTTTCAGAATCAGGAAGATTCAGCTTCATGAGTTCAAATCTGACCTTAGACCCTTACTAGCTGTGTGATCCTGGGCAAGTTACTTAACCCTGTTTGTTTCAATTCCTCATCTGTAAAATGAGTTGTATAATGAAATGACAAACCAATCCAGGATCTTTGCCAAGAAGACCCTAACTGGGGTCATGAAGAATTGAACAAAAATGAAATAATTGAACAACAACATATTCATATACCACAATTTCCTTAGCTATCACCCAGTCTATGGGCAATGACTGTGTTTCCAGGTTTTGGGAAACTATATAGTGTACTCCTTTGAAAATTTTATTTTTAATTTAGTACATTTGTTTCTATTAATGATATCCTTGGGTTCTATATTAGTATTGGGAGGGGCTGGTTATGAACAATTTATTGACTTTCATCACAATTCCAAAATAATTTATAGGACAATTAGAATAATTCACATAAACAAAGTGTAGTAGTTTGCTTGCCTCCTTGTGGCCCCTTCAACATTGATTATTTCTTCTTATTATCATTCTTGCCATTTGATGAGTGTTCTTGTGGCTTTATCTAATTATCTCATTTTCTGCTTCTCTTTCTACCCTACTTTGTCTCTTTATAGCAAAGTCCAGCTTGAAAACCAGATTTTAAGTAATGTTCTTATTCTTAATGCTCAAAGACAAAGGAATAGTTGCTTAGCAACAAGTCCATGTAGAAATCCGAAGATTTCTTACTCCTACACAGAGTTCTTTAAGGTTTAGAGTACTGTTCAATGAAGTATTTTCATGAAAAATAAGAAACAAAGAACTGGATTGACATCAGTGGTCCAAATGCAAATTACCTATTTGTTTTAAGTTTATGGTGCTCATCAAATTCTATTATTCCTATCTAAAACTAAATTCCTCTTCCCAGGGAAGTTGTTCATCAGATGATGGATGACATATTCCTTTGAAGGAAAGGGCAAAAGGATACATGATTGATTACAAAGCAGGGTTTCAGGCATCTGGAAGAGGACAGTAGGTTTGACAGGCCACATCAACACAATGAAAATATATGCAACCATTTATTTCTTTGACTATTGAAGTTCTCTTTTCCACTCCCCACCCTGCACCCAGTACTGTGCTGAAGCTAGTCCATGAGAGTGATTGTTAAATTTTCAGTGTGAATATTCAAACCTTAGAAATTGGCAAATGCTAGAAATCAGGGCTTAATTTATTATTTTGTTGATTGCTTATACTTGATAGAGGAAATGTTAGCACAGATTAAACCTATGATTTTGGGGGGAGAGTCAGTTGATAAACATTTTCCAACACAACCCTGCCTTTACTCCCACCTGACTGTTATATTGGGGAAGGTAATTGAATATGGAATTTTTAAAAAAGAAAGTAGCATCTGAATTCTGTTTCTATCACATTTCCTGTCTGACTTTGAGAAAGTCATATCAACCATCTGTACCTTAGTTTCCTTGTTGATAAAATGAAGATAAAGTGATTACATTACTTGCTTGACAGGGTTGTGAGAATATAATGGCATAATAAATACAAATAGTTTTATAAATGATCAAGTACAATAAAAATACCAGTTCAACAATAAGAAGAAGAAAATGCATTTGCATAGTGTTTAAAGCTTATAAATCATATTATACAAACTATTTTATCTGACCCTCACAATTACCTTGTGAGGTATGTAATATTATTATCCCAATTTTACAGATTAAAAAATTGAGGCTTAGAGAGTTTTAGTGATTTGGTTCATGGTTACATGTGTTAGGTAAAATCCAAAACCAGACCTATCCATGTTCAAGCCCCAGCTGTTTGTGTATTAATACTACTATTACCTAGGGTTTATATTGCACATCCACGTTTAAACAGTACTTTACAAATATTATCAAATTTTATCCTCATGACAGTGCTGGGAAATAGGTACTATCTTATAGATGAAGAAATTGAGACCGAACTTAAGTGACTTGCTTAAGGTCACAGAATTAGTAAACACTAGAACTGAGATCAGATTTCAACGCAGGTTTTACTGATTCCAGGTATTTGACAATTCATCAAAAACCTTTTAAGTGACTATTGTTAATTGAATATATGTCATATTCCCCAATTAAACAGATGTTTGAGAAAGGACAGGATAATTTTTCATCCTTTGTCACCCCAGTACTTTGGCATACAGTTAGCCTATCATATAGGTTTATTATATTGAATTGAATTATTGGGAGAATTGTTCAGCTAGTAGCTGAACATAAAACCCTCCACATCTTTCTTAGCCAATGATCATCCAACTTTTGTTTGTCAGAACTCAGGAATGAGCAAGCTTTTCAAGGTCAATCAATTCACTTTGGTATAGCTCTAATTGTTTGATGATGTCTATGGTGTATGGACTTCATTTGACTCTCAATTTTAATAAGAGTCATGAGTCTTTCTATTTGAAACATTTCTAATATCTCATGTCATTTGAGTCTTACTAAAACATTTTCAGATAGTAATTGCAAATTATTTTTATAATTTTCATTTTGTAGATGAGGGTGGTACTTTGAAACTCAAAGAAATCATATGACTCTGCCATGGTTTTGCAACTAGTGAGTAGCCAAATTAGTACTTGGATCTAGGTTATCCATCACCCTCATGTTGCCTCATAATCAGTATGGAATGTACCCATTGCCCATTTCATTTCTATGTCTGATAGGGCAGCTAAAAAGATATAAATGGCAAAGAGTACCAACCCATTCTGTGGACATATGGAGTTTTCATTAAATTGAAGAATGGCTAATATTGCTAAGCAGACACTGGATAGACACTGCAAGGTGACCCTCTGCCAAGCACAAGACAATGTTCCTATGGTTCCTGTATAATACAAAGCAGTGGAAGACCTAACAATTTATTTACATGTATACTTCTATAGAGGACTTGATATGATGGATTGTAATTAAAGGCAAATCACTATAATGGAAAGGATAATGGAAGTGGGAGGTAGGAGACCTAAGTACTAAATATGATCCTGCTCTAAGGTAGCTGTATGACATTGGATGACTAATTTTTTTTCTCTGTAAAATGGATGCTATAGATGTTCTCAAAGGTCCTGTCTAATTCTAGCATTAAGAACAATTATTTAAAACAGGGAGCTATCAGGATGGGGGAAGGGATTTGTCATTTATTATGAAGTACCTACTATATGTCAAATACTGTCATAAGTTTTCCCCATCTTTTTACAAATAGTAATTTCATTTTATCCTCACAAAAATCCTATCATGTAAGTTTTAGTTTTAGTTGAGGGAAACTGAGGCAAATAGAGGTTAAGTTACTTGCCACATAGTGCCATATAGCGCCACATAGCAGCTAAGTGTTTGAGGGAAAATTTGCACTCAAATCTTCCTGACTCAGGGAAGCACTAGTGTTGCTTTACCATTGTGAAACCAATTGTCTGTCTGTCTGTCTGTCTCTCTCTCTCTCTCTCTCTCTCTCTCTCTCTCTCTCTCTCTCTCTCTCTCTCTCTCTCTTCTTTTGGGATGTTGATGATAGGCAGTAGATTGAATGAATATTCTCATTCCCAGAAGCCTTATGGTATCCCAGAGTCTCTATTTTTGATGGATAGAGCCCTAAGGTCTATTTCTCCCCTTTAAGTCATATCACTTCTCCTACTTCTAAGGCACACACAATGGAAGATATTTTCTATCCCCATTTTCCTAGGTGATATTTATGTTCCTTGCAAGTGTAAATATTTCTGAATGTCTTCTAACCATTTCTTTAATATTAAGTTCTACAATTTTGCCAGGAAATAAAAATCAAATTAATCTCATGATTTACATACTTTTCTCTCTCTCCCTCTTTCCCTCCCTCCCTCCCTTTCTTCCTCCCTCTCCTTTACCTTCTTCTCTCTCTCTCTCTCTCTCTCTCTCTCTCTCTCTCTCTCTCTCTCTCTCTCTCTCTTTCTCTCTCTCTCTCTCTCTCTCTCTCTCTCTCTCTCTCTCTCTCTCTCTCTCCTCTCTCTCTCTCTCTGAAACTGTAATGACATTTGCTATGACCTTTCCCATCATCTGTACTATTTCTAAGATCTTTGATTGTAGCTTGGTAGTCCCATGGAATAGCACTTTCAGCCCCGTGGGATATAATATTTCAGAGACTGATAACATGTGATCATTGAGGGAAGCTCAGTACTCTTTGATTATCTACCATTTTCCTTGGCAAAAAGTTGAATTTTTTTTCTTTATCCACAATTATCACTGCCCCATGTATCTTAAACTTTGCCTCTTACATTAATTCTAGTTTTCTCTTTTCCTTGATAGACCCCCCCAAACAAAATAAAACTAAACAACAAGCACATCTTTTGAATGGCCATTTGAACTGCTTTAGGCTGCTTGATTTTAATTTTTGTTTCCCTTTGTTCACTCTGTTTCCTATTTGGATTTCTTCCTCCTCTTTCCACACAGCCCCTCTCAATTTCAGATCCCAAGAAATATTCATTGAACCTTTGAACTAAGTCCTTGAGTTATGGGGAACTGACATACTTTTCACTGGGGTACATATTAGAGCATACTCATGGTGGTAAGTTACTTATCAGAGCTATGCAAGAGGGGGGAATGTGGATGAGGTGACCCATTTACTTAATGTTGGATATTTTGATATCCAGAACAGATTTTTCTCTTGGTCTAGGACTAGGGCCTCGGTTAGTAGATTTTTCCTGATGTAAAAAGCTTCTTTATTATTTTCAACATACTTCTTTTGGTAATTGCTAATTCTGTCACTTGGGGCTGGAGCTAAGACATTTTGCTGATTCTGAAAGGCCCAAGTCAAATGATTTCTCCCTTAGGAACTCTAATCCTACTTGTCATATATGCTTCCCTTAAACTTTGTAAAGTATTTTGTACTTAGCAAACTCTCATCATATAATCTTCTAACTTCATATGATATGGAGCATCACACAATACCTGAGCAATAGTAGATACAATAAATATTGACTGGTTACTGTGTTCATGGCACCCTACACACATATACACATACATATATGTAGCAATTGTATACTGTGTCTACTATGTAGAAAGCAATGGAATAGATACTGGGAAAAATAAAGATAATTAAAATATGATCCTGTCCTTAGAGATGGTCCCAATCTTATGCATATATGAGAGATGATGGTGAATATGATATATGCATATAGATATAATGACTCTACTACACTATACCTACTAATCAAGAAAGCATCTGATAAAAGCACATTTATGGATGGAAAGACAAAGGAAGAATCAACAGGGGAGAGTATGAATGAAGGTCTAGTTGTGGACATACAGAAGAAATGGATCATACATTAATCGCTAGAAGGGTCATCTAGTCTAAAGCCCAGGGCAGCTAGGAGGTATAGTGGATAGAATATTGGGCCTAAATAAGCAAGACTTGTCTTTCTGAATTCAAATTAGGCCTCAGACATTTATTAGCTATAGGATCCTTTATGATACTTAACCTATTTACTTCAGTTTCCTTATCCCTAGTATCTCTGCCAAGAAAACTCCAATGAGGTAGAAAAAAAAAAGAAACATGATTGAAAAATGACTGAATGACAACAGAATCTAAATCCCTCAGGTCCTCAGGACACTGAGGCCTAGAGAAATTAAATGGCTACTCAATAATCACACAAGTTATGTATCAGAGATAAATTTTATTGTACTATGCTACTTTTCTTAGCATATAGTCATATACTCTGGTAGTTGTATAGTTTGGCTAGACTTTCAAGTATGTAGTGGATGGTACTTTGGGATAAAGTTGGAACAATAGTGCAAAGCCAGATACACTCATATAACAACAGTCCTCACCACTGGCTGAAATTCAGGGATGTTTTATTTTTCTTGTAATTCAATAGAATAAGAGTAAGTCAGGATGTGAATAGTTTCTTCCAAAAGTTCTCAGGTCACTGATTCCCAAAGCAGTTTCCTACCCAACATGCCAGTCCTTCTCAGCATCTGTCTAGATTTCACAAAGGGTGTTGTTAAGGGTTCATTGTTCTTTCACTCGTCAGATCCTGTTAGGTGCTTAGGAAATTGTTGTCAATTTTGTCATCCTTGAAAGCTATTCAATTTGGGGCACTTGAAGTTGAAATTACAGAGTCTCAAAGCTAAATTTAAGGGAACAATTTACTGTTCTCCCTAGGAAGAAACAGAACTACAGGATGCAATCTTTGATTTTAGGGATGTTCTGTTCTTAGAACATTGGCTGCTGCCTGTGTGGCTGGACAGGCCATTATTGAATAAAATGTTGAAGAAGGGTACTTAGAGCTGGAAAGGATGACGGAATGTAAGTGAAGTGACCCATATACTTGACATCAGAGTTATTGATAGCCAGGACTGATTTTTCTCTGGGTTTAGTGCCAGGACTAAGATTCTTATCATTGGAATTGGCAATGATTCAATCCAGAGTCTCAGTTAAGTACTGTATTTGCAACAGCCATAAGAGTGGTTTACATTGGATGCGATAAGAAATTATTTACTGTATTTAAAATGGTACAGTGTTTAGAGCATTGATCTTGGAGTGAGAAAGACCTTATTCCAAACACTTGCTAATTATGGAATCTTCAGCAAGTTTTCTGACTTTTCTCAGCCCCTTACTACATTTGTAAAAAGAGAATAGTAGCAGCAACTCCCTAACAAAGCTGTGGCAGAGATCAAATGAAATAATATATGTAAAGTGCTTTGTGAACCTTAAAGTACTATATAAATGCTAGCTATAGTGATGATGAAAATGTTAATGATGGTCCAGATACCTTTTGCATTTGTTGAGTTTTCATACAACACACAATACAAAGAATTCTTTATGGGACTGAAAATAACTTTTATATTGATATTTCCTTTTTAAGACATGTCCTTGATTATACTCCTTGTTATCTTATTTCCAGTTTTAATAAGCAACCCGATGTGTTCTTTGAAAAAGTCAAAGCCAGAGAAGACAAGCAGACTGGAGGCAGGAGCTCAAGCTCTAGGAGCCAAGGAGAGCCAGATTCATTCCATTCACCCACCTTTGTGGAGGCTGAAGTACAAGCCCCAGGGATCATCCACTCCATCTCACACCAACTTGGTGGCAGACTCTTCTCCTTTGCTTTTCCACTGAAATCAAGATTCCTGAAAGGCTCTCAAGAAAGCTAACTGGGACCCAGACAAGGAAACTATATTTTGAAGGAGATAATAAAGGATTTGGATTTTAACACCTGGCTATTCTTGTGGTGATTACTTGGTTGGTTATCTAGTTTAGCATGGTGCTTAATAGTTTTCTAGTTTAGTACATGTACTTAGCTCTTAATATAGTTCTACAAGATTCACACCTATGATAATGTAATTATAAGAGATTTTAGAAAGGCCTGGAAAGATTTATACAAACTGATGCTGAGTGTAATAAGCAGAACCAGGAATATATTGTACACAATAACAGCAAGACTGTGCAATGATTAACTATGAAAGATTTGGTTCTTCTCAGTGGTTCTGTGATCCAAAGCAATCCCAATAGACTTTGGATAAAAAATGCCATCTGCATCCAGAAAAAGATTGAATGTAAATTAACACATGTTGTGTTCACTTCTTTTTTTCTATTTTTTTAATCTCTCATGATTCCTTCCTTTTGCTCTGATTTTTCTCTCCCAACACAATTCATAAAGCAATGTGTGCTTAAAATTAATTAATTAATTTAAAGAGTTCCTTTCTCCTGTTTTTATAATATTCTCCAGATATACAAAACTGTATATGAAAAATATACACACATATGTATATATGATATATATGCATATATATATATATATATATATATAAACATGCATAAACACACATATCTTCTAGATAAATGAAATGGTTTGTAGAAAATTTACTTTTCTGGGCCAGTTTCTAGTTAAGATTGTGTGTGGAACTAATTTCACTTTGAGGTCTGTAACTTTGTGGTGATTTCAGTGTTTCAGGAACAGGGATTCAAATCAAGCCTCCCTTTTCTCCAATTAAACATTATTTCCCCACTGCTTCTTAGCCAAAATTCTGTAGCCTGGAAAAACAAAAACAAAAAAAACCCCAAGAACTTCTCTAATGTAGTTCTTTGCCTCCAGGATTGACTTTAGTCAATCAATAGCTAATTTATGGGATGTTCATAACCTGTGGAAATATACATAATGTTTCTTATCATGGAGATATAGCAATTCACTAGTGTGAGAAATTTAACAAAAATATCAGCAGATTAAAAAAAAAGGAGGAACAGAAAAGAAAAAAATAAAAGGAGATAGGGAAAAGAGTGGAAAAGAATAAGGGAAGCAAGAATGCTGGAATGAGGAAAGGCAAAAAGAAAACCCAAAGGAAGAAAAGAGAATGGTGAGACATAGTAATGAGAAAGAAGCCCAATAGTCAGCATTAATTAATAATAAAATTGCTTTTCAGGCTTGGAAAATGTCTCATTTGATCCTGGTGACAACCTTTTGAGGTAAGTCCTATTATTATCTCCATTTTATATATGAGAAACCAGAGTACAAAACTAGTTAAGTGACTAGTCCAGCTAAGGCACAATTTGGACACAGATTTTCCCAATCCATTTTAATACTTACATGCCACTAGGCAAATAAGATGGATTATAATAGATGGGAAAGTGTAGGAGAGACTGAGGAGATATATAAATAGAAGAGTGAATAAGTGGGAAAAGAAGAAAGAGAAGGGGTAGAGAGAAGATAGTGACTGAAAACCAGCTAGGTGGGAGAAAATGCACAAATGGGAAAAGAGGTTGGACCAACAGTCAAAAAGCTAATAATGTGTAATATTAATTTCATTTAAGTTCAGAGACATAAGGATCTTGGAATTATAGAATATTAGTTCTGGAATGCAAACTTTGAGATCATCCATTACATTCCCCACCTTATCATTTTACAGAGAAAATTGGAGCTCAAAGAGATGTAGGCATTTAAAGTCATTACAATTCATTAGAGTTAGAGCAGGAACCAGAATCAAAGGTAATTTGATCCTTAGTCCATTATTCTTTCTACTGTGTCATCCTGTCTCTTCAAGAAACTTTATTTTGGAGGAGGAGCAAGAAGAAGGTGTGTGATTGTTCTAAAATCTTCAGATGAGTTTTCTTCTCATATAAACAGGATGACCCATAGTTCAGATGTCCAGGTCCAGTAAGGCAAGATAATACCCAATTAGAGACATCCTATGTGTGATAGTGGCTACTTATTAAGGGAGACATTTTCCCCTTAATGGTTTCTCTCATTCTGCCTTTCCCCCTTTATTCCCTTACAATTTTATAAAGCCTCAGCAGAAGTCATAAGCAACCAGAAACTCTTCCTTTTCCTTTAAAGAAAGAATCAGTGAAATTGAAGTGATCAATTCAGAATTATTCATTTCATCAAAAGCATAGACTCTAGGCATATGTAAGATGTTAGGGAAGATAAGGAATGAAAAAAGTGTGCTGAATAGAGATGCTGAAGGGGACTGGGATGTTTATCTGTGGTCTCAGTTTATGACTACCATTTTGGGAGTTGATCAAATCATGAGGCATGGGATGATATTGTTGAGTAAATAGGAGAGATACCTATTCTCAGTCACCTCGACCTCATTCTGGAAGTCACTTCTGCATTCTGGCAAACAAGAAAAGAGACAAAACAAAAGAAGGAAATTCTAGGCTAGGTATCTGGAGAGTTAATGAGTTTCTTGTAAGAGAATACAGCTGCTGTTGTCTCATTTTGCTAATCAAGACAAAGTAAAGGAGATTAGGATAGGAGAAGTGAGTACCTAATTGGTAACAACCAAAAAGGCTTTTTGGAGAGCTCCAATGTGGGCCATCAATGCTATCCAGTAGTACTGCAGAGTAGGCTTTTTCTACTCTCTCCCAATCTGTAACTCATGTCTCTGGGCCTCAGGGAGGTCTATAGTTTTGAGGGCTTCCATAGGCATGCAGGTTTGGATTATTTCAAATATAGAGTAAACAGCCTCACTATGGCTCCAAGAAACTTTTGCATTCACAGTGGCCACACTCTAGTAAAACTGTGTTGAATGATGTGTAAACAGGATTGTAGGTAATTGGCCTCAAACCTGTGGATGAATTAGTAGAATGTCTATTCTAAGAATGTGAAGCCTCTCCCTGTTAGAATAGATGGAGGAGAACAATTTGTTCTAAAGTCCATGAAGATGACAGAAGCAGGTGCTGTAAAATGCTTAGGGCTTAATCAGATATTGAATATGTCAAGATCATCCACTGGATCTTGAGCTATCACCAATTATTTTGGATTTGGTTTCTTGCCACTGAACTCTGATGACTTCATTCTGGAGAAGAAGCTGATGGCTGTACAACTCTGCCTTACTTAAAACTAATTCATTTGCAAGTGAAGACATCACCTGGTCTTTGAAAAAATGAAGGATGAACAAAACTATTATAGTGGGAGGAAACTTCAGGTGCTGAGCCAATAGTATCTGGAATGAATCAAAAGTTATCTACTTTTTTTGGCAAATTTTTGAAATGCAGAAAGTTGGGGCCACAGCCAGAAGGGCAATGAATGCAGTCTGATCTGAGGCTTCCCACAAAATGGAAACCAAGAGGAATACACCAATATCAGGATGCTAGTTATATCCTGGAGCTATAGGATTACAGTTAGTGTGAGTTAGGAGAGCTGGAGCTGTGTAGATGTTTGCTCCATAGTATATGCAAATGATTAAGGACCTGGAATAAAATCCACTTACTAGAAATCCTAGGTCTCTAAGATCCCATTTCTTGCCTTCTCAAAAGCTCAGACTTAATCATTTAAAGAGAGAAAAATCAGACAGAATCACTCAGGGTCTGTTAATATACAATACAGATGAAATGATACACTATAATTCTCCTTTTTTTCAGGTATCTCCTAGCTAGAGCAGCTAGGTGATACGATGTATAGAGCATAGTATAAAGAACTTAGAAAGAATCACAGAGAATCATTTCTTCTTCAAACTTCTTGATTGGATGATATGTCTCCAGCCATGTTAGGAATGTAAAGTGATACAGGAAGACTGAATTTTTCTTGTGTGGCCTTAAACTGTCATAGAATGACAGAATTTCAGAGTGAGAAGGGGCCTCTGTATTTCTCTTGCCCAAGCCTTACCTGAACATGAATTCTTTCAACAATGTCCCCAATGAATGGTCATCTAGACTTTGCTTGGAAAGCTCCAGTGAGGGTGTCAGCTGGGTGAACTCATTACCTCTACTTTTGGATAGCTCTCATTGTTAAAAAAATTACTTTTCACATTGAGCTGAAATCTGTCTTTATACAGCTTCCACCTAGGGCTTCTACTCCTGCTCTCTAGGGTCAAGCAAAAAAGGTTTAATTTCCTTTCGCCAAGACAACTCTTCAAATGCCAGAACATAGCTCTCCTGTCCCTAGAGGCAATTCCTAAATGGGGACCCCTTAAAATGTATTGAGTCATGGCAGGATTTCTCAAATAAATGAGTAACCTTCTAAAGTAATTTTAAAGGAGACTGTACTTATTTTGGAAGTTTAAATATTGTCATTAAAAATAATTTTCATTATGTTCTCATCACATCCCATATACTCACACAAATGATACATTTGTATGGCTTTAGAATCATATAATGTCAAGAGTTAAAAATTTAGAGGTCATTTAAAACAATTCTTAGGTAAATTATGACTAGTATGCACTCACAGACTCAAGTGATCATCTCACCCTGATTGGAAATATGCAGTCATAGAAGATCACTGTATTCCCAGATAGCTTTTTCCTCTTTGAGGTGCCTCCAACATATTTTATAACTACTACCCACTAATTGCCATAAGTTAATTCTCATAGTTTGGTCTTTGATCTATCATCCTGATCACAGTTCTCTAAAAGGATTCCATTTTATGAATGTGCTTCTGAATATTCCATATATAGTAAGACTGAGGCCAACAGTGACATTCTGTGAGTTATCAAATTCTTTGCATATTCCCTTTGAAAAGAAAACATAATTGAACTATCTTATCATAATAATAATACCTAACATTTATTTACATAGTGCTTTAAATTTCAAAAAATGCTTTATAAACACCTTCTTTTTGTTCTTAAACTACCTGAGAAAGATATACTATTATTATCTCCATTTTATATGAAAAAAACTGAAGTAGAAAGCAATTCAATGACTTGTCTAGAGTCATACAGATAGTAAATGTCTGGGTTTGAATTTGACACTTGTCTTTCTGACTTCAGATCCTATGATCTATACATTGTATCATCTAGCTGCTCTAGCTAGGAGATTCCTGAAAAAAAAAGGAGAATTATAGTGTATCATTTCATCTGTATTGTATATTATTAACAGAGCCTGCGTGATTCTGATTTGATGTCTTTCTCTCTTAACATGATTAAGTCTTTGCTTTTGAAAAGGCAAGTTATTACTTGGGGGTCTATACATATTCTGGGCAGTATAGTAACTCAGGAAAAAAATAAATGCTGGCCTATTCTGTCTGATAAGAAAGGGGCCCATGGGCTTAATGAGAAACCCATATTCTCTGCCTTTGTATTGCCTTTGACTTTTTATGAGCCAACAGTAGTGTTGGGATTTTGTTTTAGACTTATAATAGTATTCACTTAGCTAATTATATACAGCTTAAAAAGAGAGAAAAAAAATCATGAATTTCCAGAATGAATAAAGGATGGCTTTGATATTCTCAGCTTTGAGGACTATAAATAATTCCATTTTCTTTTATTAATGGCAATTGATTGTCAAAATACTAAACCAAGATTTCTATAGCATTTTAAAGTTTACAAAGCATTTTTCTTACAATTTTATGAGACTCATAATCAGGAAATCTTATTCCAGTTTTTAATTGAATAGTATACAAAACACATGAGCATATTCACTTACATAAAAAAGACATAAGGTGATATGTACATGTGCTTTTTTGCTGCTCACTTGTTTACCTTTGCTTAGTTCAGAGAAGTGAAATTGGTTATGTAAGACAATCAAATTTTATCATATTGGAGGTATACTTCCAAAGTACATGACCCATATGGGTTGGCAGTTGTATGGTATTATACCAATGTGACCAAAGGGTTTCAAATCCAAGGCATCTTTGGATATATTAGAGTAGGCCAGGTCTAGATAAATTGGTGGAATTCCTTGGAATTGGTGCTTATTATTATGGATATTCCTCGATTTCCATTCACTGTCAAATATTACTTGCACATATATGCCCCACATCATTTCTCTGAGGAAAGGGACCTGACCTAACAAATCTGTGTCAAGTATATTCTTTTACTAGCTCAAACTCCATGTATATAAAACCCTTGGCCAACAAGAGAGGTGATGTTCAGCTATCGTGTGGGTCCCCTAGCTGTGAGCAATACTAATCCTATTGTCATATGTCCATTGTCAGATATATTGCACTAGTTTAATGGTAATACCTTTATCTCTACTTCAGATATATCTTTTAGTTTATGTCTTCCCAGCACAAAGTATCATGAAGTATCATCATTTGTTTAATGTTGTCGGCATACATCCAGCCCAGCTAGCCAAGGCAGAAGAGAACATCCCCTCTGGAATAGCCAGGAGATGAGTTGGGCACTGAAAAGAATCTAGCTCATTATTTTCAGGTTACTTACAAAAATGCCTTTGGTCATTCTTGTATGAACTAAATGATTCTGAGTCATTACTACAGCAACAACAGCAATAATAGCAACAGAGAGACCTGTTTGTTGCTTTCCCAATTGTGTCATCAAAGTCTTTACACATCATTGAGAAATGGTTGAAGCTGTTGATTTTTCCTAGTGATGCTCTGTGGCTATCAAATTGCTTGGAGGTTACTTGGAAAAATTCTTCAAGTGCACAGTTTTTAATAGACATTTCCTGGTAATGAATCAATGAATGTATCAATCAAAAATCAACTAAGCACTGGGCACTAGGAATACAAAGACAGACATTAAATAGGCCTTGCATTCAAAAAGCTCAAATTCTACTGGGGAGTATAATATATAAAAATAAATATAGAGTTTTTTGAGGATGGGAAAGCACTAGAAACTGGGGCACTGGGAAAGGCCTCAGTGCACAAACTGATCTTTGAAGGAAATATTCTGAGAGTGGAAGTATGAAAGGTGAACCTTAAAGATAAGTATATAGCCGATGCAAGAGCCTGAAGATGGTAGGTGAATGTCCCATGTGTAAAACAGCAAGAAGGACAGTTTGGCTAGACCACAGTATGGATAAAAGTAAGAAATGTTTAATAAAGCAGGGAAAGTTATTGGGGTTACATTGTGAAGAGCTTTAAATGCAAAACAAAAGAGTTCAAATCTAATCTAACCCTAAAAGTTTCAGGAAGTCACTGAAATTTACTAAGTAGAGTGACATAATCAGACTTGCTTTTAAGGAAAGTCACTTTAGCAGCTATATGGAGGATGATATGAAGGAAAGAATTGAGCCTAGAGCAGGAAAACTAACTGGAAGCTATTGTAATAGTCCTGGTAAAGGTCATGAAGACATGTACTAGGTGAGAGACTTGGTAGAGAGAAGGGAGGGATATGAAAGATGAAGTTGAGGTAGAATTCACAAAACTTGGCAACTGATTGGACATAAGTGGTGAGGAAGAATGAGATGTCAAGGATGAAAAAAGCTTGTGAACATGGACCACTAGAAGGATGATTGTATCTTTCATGAAAAATTCAAAAGTTCATGGATTTGGGGAGGAGGGAAGGTAATGGATCTGTTTTAGACATATTGAATTTGACATACCTATGAGATATATCCAGAATAAAATTTTCAAAAGGCAGTTGGTGATGTAGGATTAGCGCTTGACAGAACTTGGTAGAGTATCCAACTAGGGTTGGATATAAAGATCCTGTAGCTGAATTTGTTATCTCTCTTTTTTTTTAAATCACAGAGATATTTATTTTCAAGGACTACCTCAATTACCACCATGAAACCACTCTGATGTTTTTCCTATTTGAATCCCCATAGAAATGAGAGCCATTAAACCATGGGGCTACGGGTCTAGAATTGGAAGGAAAGTTAGAAATTATCTAGATTAATCCCCTTATTTTACAGATGAGTAAACTGAGACTTAGAGAGGTACAGATGTCACTAAGTTTAACATTTGATTCAACATTATTTTATAATTTAAGTTACATCATGGGCAAAAACATTGATTTTTACCAAAGATTTTAAAGTCTTTAAGGACAGACTTTTTCTCATGCTTTGTTTCTGTCATAACGCCCAATTTCTGTTTAAAAGAATTTTTTATTTTTTATTTTTTATTTTTTTTTGCAAAGGAACTGCATGTTTCTAGGGTGGGTAAGTTTAGATTACCCAAGTAAAATATTACTCAACAATGGGATACAGTACAATGGGAAGTCTGGAAGACTGCCAGATCTTGGGAAAATACTGATTACAAGCAGAGGGTCTAACTTTGAGATCAGCCCTACTTCTTTCATGTAAAGAAAGGCAGTATTATATAATACAATTTATCCTGGACATGGATTTGAGACCAGGAATAAAGTTCAGATTCTCATTAGATTTATAATTACAGGCAACCTATCTCCCTTCTTTGAATCTCCATTTCCTCCTCTGTAACAAAGAGGGCAAAGATACATTGCTTACCTCTTAGGACTCTTAGTGATGTGGGTTGATTACTTTCTAATTCCCAGCCCCCATGAATTTCAATGGGAGATATCTGGGGCTCTCCCAACCCCCATGGGATCTGAGCTAACTTGGGCTGTCCCAGCCCCCATTCTGATGATCTGCTCAGGTTTCCCCAACCCCCACCCCCAGCACAAACAGTTCCTTATCTAAAAACCCATTGAATTTTATTCAAATTCTAACCCTGGCTGAAATCTAACCAGGAGCCAACATGGGACTCTACCCACAGGCCCCTTCAAAATTACCCAAAGCCCCCCATTATAAAAAGGGGAACCCTGGAGTCCACTCTTTGCAGGAGCCCAAACATGGCCAACTTATGCCAGCTATATCAAGGGTTCCTGCCCACCTGGTGTCAGTACTGGCCCTGGTGTCTTCTACCTTCCAACCTTACTTCCAAACCCCACAATAAACTTCTTTTATTAATCTAAGTTTTCAGGTCTATAAATTCCTTTACAGAGAACTCTTGCTCTGCTATTAGACCTCATTTAACTCTGTATCCTTGGGCCGAATCCAAAAGGATTGTAGGGGAGCTCTATTTGACTCCCAGTACCCCGAACCTGCCACTAGACCTCAATTAACCCTAATTTCACTTAGGTACCCCTTATCTAATTCTCATCATTAGGACAGAGTCCTAAGGTTGCTTTGTCAACCTTAATGCATTGTGTTCATATTGTTTTCTAAGTGGTTCTGTTGATTAAGAATGTTCATTTAAACTCCACTTTTTGGTTTAGGGAACTAGCTCCTCAAGGGCAGAAAGTAAAATTCTGAATGTGGTAGATGCAATATTTATTACATTAAATTGTACTACAGACCCCATACAGCAAAATGCAGCATATTTAGGCATTTCTCAGATTTGGTTGTGGTTTTTTTTTTTTTTTTGACATTAGCATCTATAAGAAATGAGATGTATGTCATTTGAAGGTTTAAAACAATATCCCCAATATACAGCATTCTAATTCCACCATTATTTTTCTTTTTAAAAAAAAACGAGTGAAATATTTGGGAATCCTAAGCTATTGTTCAGCTGTACATGTATTTTCTGTTTGGGATTTTAAAATTTATCTTCATCCTCTCACCATCTGTTTTGATATGATGAACCCATCTGCCACAATATTTGTCAGTATTTGAATCAGTGTATATTGAAGGTTGTCATAGGAGGTGAGAAAAAAACAATATTGCAAATAATCTCTCTTACTACTTGTTATGTTTAAAATTGTATCTAGCTTTACATTGTCAGGTGATTCTGAAATCTACACATTGTTCCATTAGCATCAACAAATCAGGTTTAGAATGATCATATTAACTTTTGATGTAGCCTTAGTCATCAATATTCATTGGGTTATAACATTGTGCTTAATACTAGGGCTACAAAAGCAAAAAAAAAAATCTGTTTTTAATTTATAATTTAAGGGACTAGGGATGAAAGTAAGCATCCTGCATAAATATAAATAAATACAAAGTTCATATAAAATAATTTTGAGAGATGAATGCTCATAACTAGAAGAATTAGAAAAAGATTTCATTGAGGAAATAGTTCCTGAATTATTATCTAAAAGAACACAGGAAATCTAAGAAGAAAAGATGAGAATGCAGTGAATTCTAGCCAATAGGAACATTCTGTATATATTCATTGGGGTGGGAAATATAATGGTGTCTAGAGGTAGCAGCTATTAGAGGAATTTGATTGGAATCAAGAGAATGTGAAAGGAAGTACTATAAAACAAGATTGAATAGGTATATTAGAACCTTATTGTGAAAGGCGTCCAGTAATATGATTAGGTTTTTGTATTTCCTGCAGGCAATAAAAAAGGAACAAATGAAGATTTTGGGGTAGAGAAATGACATGGTTTGACCTGTATTTTAGACATATGCATTAACAACAGATTAAAGACAAGTGAAACTGGAAATAGGAAGCCTAATTAGAAGGCTGTAGCAATAGTCCAGGACAAGGCAAAGGTAATGAGTCAAGTAAAATGATATTTGCCAACAGCAATTCAATTTGATTCAATTCAACAAGTGCTTATTGAAGCCACTATATGCTTAGGGCTGTGTTGTACAAAAAAAAATACAAAAGAAATTCATGGCAGACCTGAAAAAAGTAATCCAAAATAAAATATCATGGCATAGTTGAATGGTAAATGAGGAAATGAGTAATAATGGAAATGAAGACTCATTAGAAAAAAGATATCAGATGGATATATAGGGAAAATTTCAAAAAGGAAATAGATTTTGAAATAAACTTTGGAGCATGCATGGAATTGAAATGGATAAAAAAGAGGGAGAAAGGCATCCTTCCTTAAATGATTATTATACAAATTTAGAGTGGAATGCCTGGTGAATGGTAATCAGCACACTTAGGTTGGGTTAGAAGGATAGACTCTATGGTTCTTTCAATTTGGAAAATTAGTGAATGAATTAAATCTTCACCAATAGATGATTCTGAAGGGACTCAGTTGGTTAAAGATGAAGATATGTTGTGAGAAAGAACAAGAAAATTGGAAAATCCACCTAAAGCTGGATTTGAACTAATATCTTTCTGAATTCAATGCTCTTCATTAAATTCAGAATTCAGAGCCCCTCAATGAAGTCACTCCCATTGTTCTTTCCATGGTTCCACCTAGCTGCCCCTTCTTGATAGTAAACAGAAATCAGATCAGTTCAAAAAGATTAAAATTTACACAAGAGTAAATGAACCTTTTAGATGGCATTGAGGTGATATTTCAGTTTAACCAAAAGCAAAATATCAATTTCACTCAAAGAGAAATTCCATGAAGTATCTAGGGAAGAAATTTGGAATGTATTTTGGAGCCAGTTTCCTCCACCTCTCTTCTTTGCAAAGTTTGCCTACTTGTTTGTAACTTTGGCTATTATTTAGATTTCAGAATAATCTCGGGCTTCAGGATTCCTTTCTTTTCATTCTCATTCAGCATTGCAAACTATTTACTTGTCTTTTCCAGATATCATCAGAAAATCAGCAGAATTGTCATCCTGCAATATGGAGAAGGGCCACATACTTACAATCTTATTGCAATTTCCTTCTGAGAAGCTTGGAACCTGGGGAAGAAGGAAATCTCAAAGCCTCTTAAGGACTTACCCCAGATGGTGTTTTTGTGTAAGTAGCATTTGGGGGGAGGAAATAAAACTTAACTAGCAGAAACAAAGGACTATCCTCTGCTCTTCTGAGGGATAGTAAGCAAGCAGGAAAGCTAAAGACTTTTCAACTGAAAATTCATCCCTGTAGATTGCCAATATTTAGTGGGACAGATAGATCTCTCAGAGTAGAAGAGAGAGACCGGTTTCCTAGCCTCTTCTGCTCCCTGACTACACAGAAATCATAATCTTCCTTGGAAAGGGTTTGGAAAAATACTAAATGTATCTATTCATATCTCTTCTTGAGCTATCTGTCAATACATTTAGACACTCTTTGTGGATATATAGAGTCCACATGGATTACACATACCTTACAACTTCAATACTTCTATGAAGTGAGGGATTGGGAGAGATAAAGACTAAAATGAGGAATAGTCTCAATTCTTAAGAAAATTACATTCTTCTGCATGATACAGTGTGAGAGTAGATGAAGAAAAGGCAGGTGATTTGGGGATGGGGGAGAGTACTAAAAACTAGGAGCAGCAGGGAAGGCTTCTCATAGCAGGTAGCATTTGAGCTGAATCTTGAAGGAGGCAAAAGATGCATACAAGATGTACCTATTTCACAAAGTTGATGTGAGATAATAGTACTTTAAGGTTTATTAGCCTCATTTTACAGATGAGGACACTGAGATAGAGATTAAATGACTTGTGCAGGGTCACAGAATAAATGTCTGAAACAGGATTTGAATTCAGATCTTCTTGACTCCAGTTTCCCATTGTACCACCTAACTATTTAGCTTTAGTAGTAGTGATGGTAGTGACAATGGTAGTAGGTAGAAGAAGAGGAGGAGGAAGAAATAGAAGAAGAGGAGGAAGAAAAAAAGGATGAGAAGGAAGAAAAGAAGAAAGAGGACGAGGAGGAGGAGGGAGAGGAGGAAAAGGAGGAAGAGAAGGAGGAGAAGAGGAGGAAGAGGAGGAGGAAGAGAATTAGTAGTAGTAAAAATAGCAGCAATAGTACCAGCAGCAACAGTAATAGTGGTAATAATAGAAACAGCAGCAGCAGAAGGAGTAGAAGTAAGAGTGGGAGTAGAAGTAGTATGCACCAAAATGAGAAAGGGAAATAATCTAGACATTGGAGACAGTTTGTAAAAAGGACTGAAAATAGGAGATTAAATGTCTACAGTAAACATATTTACTTAAAATGAATGTCCATTGAGTTTCTATACTTTCATAAGAGTGGAAAATCACAAGGACCTCCCAAAGTTTTAGTAAGTTCCAGGCATCAAATACCACCATGAGAAATTTTTATTATCTTGCTAGTATTAAAAAAATTAATCATGAGATTTAATTACAAGGAGAATGACTGACAAGAGTTTAATCATGAGGGATTTATTAGGAGGAGAGTGACTAAGCAAGAGAAAATTTTGCCATAATTAGGACATTCTTCAATAGAAACACTTTCGGAAAAGCTAACCAGTGAAATACGTTCCTGGTTCCTTATTTGCTTAAAATCAGTTATAGGAAGCTTATAACTAAAGATATTTTCCATACTGTGTTTTCTGGGGCTTTAAAATATTCTATTTTCTTTTGGTTTAATGTGTTTTCTATTTTCATTTTCCTAGAATTTAGTACTAGGTGTCATCATAAGAAGTGTAAGGTAGATTATACTCTTAATAAAGCAGTTAGCCAACCATAAATTCAGTGACCATTTTCTGTATGGTGGTAGTGGGATCATGGATAAAAAACAGTCCCTATCATGACCCTCTCAATGAATGTCTTGATGTTAGCCTTGGGAACTGAAAGATTCTCCCAAGTAGAATTTTAAAAACAGGTGGAGATGTTTGGGGAATCAATGATTAGAGCAAAGGAGTTAGGAGTAGTGGGATAGGATAAACAGCCTGGGGAAAAGTGATTATTCAGGTCCTTGAAAGCTAGAGGGAGCAGTTTGGACAAAGAAGGAAGGAATCCAGGAATCTTAATATTGAGAAGACTTAAATTAGAGATTACCAAATCTGAACAATGGGAGACAGCATAAATCTGGAATAGAGAACCTGAGTTTAAATGCTGCTTCTGATGTATATTTTACCTTTTGACTTTGAATAATTCTTTGGAATTCTTGGATTTTAATTTTCTCATTTGCAAAATGAGGAGCTTGGATTAGATATAGTTTGAGGTCCCTTCCAGTTTTTGATGTATGATTCATTGAACTCATTTTAGAGATAAGAAAATGGAAACCCAGAGAGAGGAAATGGTTTAACCCAAATCACACAGCCAGCTAGTAGCAAAGTAACACAGTCAGCACCAGAACCAGGGTATTTGTTGCAAATAAAAACATTTATAGGTTTTTGAACAGGAATATAACAATATAAAATATGCTCCTGGCAGAGGGCTGTAAGGGGGGCCTGGAAAAATGAAAGAATGGGGCAAAGTAATCAGCTAAGAGACCTTTAGAGTGACTCAGATGTAAGGTGATGAAAGCTGAGGTGATGGTGATGGCAATGGAAATGGAATACAGGGGATGTAGAACACTATGGTTCTCAATTCAAAGGCAACCCTACTTTATAGAATTATAAATTTAGAGTGGAAAGGGACCTGAGAAGTCTAATCCAAAACTCTTGTTTTATACATGAGGATACTGGAAAGGAGAGAGGTTACATTAAAGGCAGCTAGTTAGAGCAATGGATGGAACACAAGACTTGAATTCAAATTCAACAGCAGAAACTTCCTAGCTGTTACTTATGATGAATCACTTAACTCTGCTTTCTTTCTCTTAACTGTAAAATGGGGATAATAAAAGTACTTACCTACTAGAGTTTTTGTGAAGATCAAATGAGATATGTGTAAAGTGTTTAACTCAATATCTAGCACAAAGTAGGTAATAAATGCTTCTCTCCCTTCTTTCAGATGCAGTGATTTCTATGGCACCTTACAGCTCTATCCCTTATTTTTGGATGAACAGTTATGACTGGTATTTTGTGGTCTGAGATTTCTAAAGACAGCTTTTTTTAAATAAGGTAATAATGGAATCACATCCACCAGAGTCTTGGTCAGCTAAAGATGACCAATTTGGGATAAGGAGTAAAATTGAATTCCTTATTTTTGCCTTTGGCAGCAAACACCAGAATAGAGGTGTTAGCTCCATTGCTCTGGCATCTTTCCAGCTCAGGCAATTACATTTTCCTTCCCTCTGGCAATGAACAGCCTGGCATCCTTTTGCATTTTCTACTCCCCCAGTCAGCTTCAAGGGACTTATTTGGGAAGCATGAGCAAATTAGTGCCATGTAACCAGAAAATTCAAAAGGGAGTTTGGGATGGTTGGAGCTACCAAGGAGCTGTGATAATGCAGTGTAATTGTTGTCAGGAGGGAAGAGATAGAGCCTAAGCAAGCAACTGAAAGGCTGGGAGTTCAGAGATAAAGATAAAGCATCGAAAGAGAGCTAGACTTGGAAGGGACTTTAGAGGGTATCTAGAGTCTAGGTCAATTCCCCCTCCCCCATTTTACAGATGAGAATATTGAGGTTCAAAGAAATTAGGTGACTAACTCAAGTTCATCCAAGAAGATCCCAAGCAGGTAGTCTAGGTATCTTCATTTGACCTGAGGTCATCTGACTCCAGAGACACTGCTTTTTGATATTGAATCACCCTTTCTCTCAAAATTGGATCCTACTCTCTCTGTGGCGAGGTTGTTTGAGCTCTTTCTACTTATCAACTAACTTGTTGATAAGAAATGTATGTCCTAGGATACCAGAAGCAACAAATTGTGTCAATATCTGAACAGTCCTGCAAAGCATTATGTTGTAGTGGAAGAAGCACTGGATTTGGACTAAGAAGAATCTGGATTTAAATCTTACAACACATCTCCTTCTGAGTTTTTCACTCCTTACATAATACTTCCTTCTGAGAACTCTCTAATTCCACTGTAAAGTTGCAGCTGACCTACCTACTTTATGTTTTCATTCTCCAGCTTCTTTTTCTGTGTCTTTGCAGTAACTATCCCTTATTCTTGCTCATTTTTGTTCTTTATCCAAGTCTCTTAGAATCCTTGAATTTCTTCTAATCTTAGCTCACATACATTCTTCTGTAGCTGTACTTTCCTAGTCTCCCCCAACTTTTTGTGCCTTCCTTTTTCATATTACCTTCCATTTCCTCTTTATGTATCTATCTCCCTGACATGTAAGCTCCTCAAGGCCAGGAATTGTTTTGTCACTTTGACATTTAACACAGTGCTTGGCAAATAGCAAGAGCTTAATAAATGCTTTTTGGTTGGTTGATTGTAATTCTTCTTATCTCTGATATCAAGGAAACATCCTGGGGTGGGAGGGCCCCTGTTTTCTCAGACAGGCTCTTTGAACTTTCTCAATTTCTGCCTCTAGCTTAGCCTTATGAGAGGTCAGCTCAGTTGATCAGTCACAAATCAACTCATAAACCAACCTTCCTTCCTTCCTTCCTTCCTTCCTTCCTTCCTTCCTTCCTTCCTCCCTCCCTCCCTCCCTCCCTCCCTCCCTCCCTCCCTCCCTTCCTTCCTTCCTTCCTTCCTTCCTTCCTTCCTTCCTTCCTTCCTTCCTTCCTTCCTTCCTTCCTTCCTTCCTTCCTTCCTTCCTTCCTTCCTTCCTTCCTTCCTTCCTTCCTTCCTTCCTCCCTTCTTTCTTTCCTTTCTTCCTTCCTTTCCTGAGGCAATTGGGGTTAAGTGTCTTGCCCAGGGTCACACAGCTAGGAAGTGTTAAGTATCTGAGATCAAATTTGAACTTGGGTCCTCCTGACTTCAGGGCTGGTGCTCTATTCACTGAACCATCTAGCTGTCCCTTATCTCATTATTTCTGAAGCAAACACAGAGTCAAAGATACTTACATTATGTTTTACCTGTCTCTGAACATTTCCACTGCAAGGGAATATTCTTAACAAGTTAGGCCTAAGTAGCTGATTCTTTTTTCATAAGTGTTGCTATGCAAAGGAGAGGGAAAAAATGAAAAGAAAAGAAAAAAAAAACAGTAGAGAGAACCTACTTTAAGCAGGAGAGCCATTCTAAAGGTTTTATTCTTTCCTGGCTACAAAAAAGAAGCATCACTATTTCACTGTGGGATGTTTTTATCCCTCAGCCCAGTTATATCTTTGTTGAATATAACTGTCTAAAAGGAATAGATTCTTCTGAAGCAAATAAAAAAATTCTAGATTACATTTCAGATTGCTGTAGGCTTCACAGGAGGGCATATTTTTAATCTTTTTTTTGCCCACTGCACATAATTATGCCCTCTGGTTTTTCATAGCTAAAGACAGAGTGTTTTGGCAAAGTTGATGTGACTCATCGTAACTCCATAGGCCAAGAAATTCTTTCCCTTATAATGTGTTGATGTTAGTTTTAAGCTGGAAGCCCTCTTCAATGTACGATCATAAATTTAGGATTAGAAGGAGCGATATGCCACCAAATCAATTTCTCTCTTTCATCTTTCTTCTCTCTTCCAATCCTTTGGTATTTCAGCCTTATGACCCTGAAGTATTGATTTATAAGTGCTTCAAGTGTAGCTCACCATATCAGTCATGCATAATTTCACTCTTTTGTCATTTTTTTTGACCAGCCAAGGAATGAGTATTCTCCAAACCCTTCTCTCCCCTTGCCAATTCTGAAATCACCATTATCAAATCCATACAGCCACCACTATTGGAAAAGGTTATATCAATCTAGTTTCCCATGGTTCCTATCTATTTTACATCCCTCTAACATTCCAAAGCTTGACAACCAGTCTCTTATATATGTTATTTCTCTATTAGTTATAATACCATAGTTTGCATTTGTATAGTGCTTTAAGATTTGCTAAAGTTTTTACATGTGCTGCCTTTTCTGATCCTTATACCAAATTTGCAAGGTAAGTGCTTTTATTGTCTCCATTATAAATATGGGGAAACTGAGGTTGAAAAAGATTAAGTGATTTGCCCAAAGTGACACAGTCAATTAGTATCTAAAGAGGGATTTAAATTCATGTCTTTCAACTTCCAAACCCAGCATTATATACTGAACCATCTACCTCTTGAGGACAGGGAAAATACTATCTTCATTTTTTATTTTATATTTCCAAAGCTTAGCACAATACTTAGTGCAAAGGCAGCACTTGATAAATATTCATTCATTCACAGAAAGGTCAAGTGATTTTCCCAATAAGTATCTTGTTGGTAAATATTTGAAGCACAATTTGAACCCAAATCTTCTTGAGCTCAAATCTAGTGCCTCATGCACTCCCCATACTGCCTTTTCCAGTCTTTATCATCTGGTTTCCTTCATCATTAGGAGGGAATATATCTGATTTGTGCAAATGCTGAATATTAGCTATCATAGAGAATGTACTTTTTGTCATAAATCAATTATAAATCAATACATAAATCAATTTCAAGTATTAGACATTTATTAGCTGTGTAATTTTGGGCAAATCTCTTAACCTTGTTTGCCTCAGTTTTCTCATCTGTAAAATGAGCTAGAGAAGGAAATGACAAAGCACTCCAGTATCTTTGCCAAGAAAAGCTGAAATGGTGTCAGGAAGAATCAAAGAGAAATGAAATAACTCACCAATGATAAGACCTTTGACTCCAAGTCTAGTGTTCTTTCAGATGATAATGGATTGCCTTTGCTCTTTCTATCTCTTCCTGTTCCTGACCTTCCAGACTTGAAAGTTACTCCCCTTTTCATCGCCATGCTCTATTTTAGCCTCTTGCTTGTTGGCTTTATGGAGAAACTCCAATTCCCAACCTAGCCTGCCACTTGGCTTATTTTCATTTAGATCCATATGTGTTCTCTGCTCCATCTTTTCCTATAAATAAATTGCTCACCTAACTTTCTCCCTCCAACTCCCTGCTCCCAAGCTTTAGTAATTGTGTTCATCATTGGTACATGTTAATCAGTTTCAAGATATATAACAATTAGACATGGTATCAAGGCATGATAATGTTAATTGAACATCAGAGACAAGGGATGTGACAAAATATTTTTAAAACTGTTGAAATAAATTCCTTTAGACAAAACTATAGTACTAAGGAAGCCATTTAGATATGATTTCTAAGGAAAACAAATAGTTTTTTTTACTGGTTATAAGATTCTATCATATTCTTACATAGTGTATCATGCTATTTTTCATTCACCTTCTCAGAGGATACAGGTACAAGGAATGAAATAATTCCTACTTGCAAGGAGATTAAATTCTGTATGGGGGAGGAGATATAAGTAA
The DNA here is from genome assembly GCF_048593235.1 of Sminthopsis crassicaudata. Taxonomy (NCBI): domain Eukaryota; kingdom Metazoa; phylum Chordata; class Mammalia; order Dasyuromorphia; family Dasyuridae; genus Sminthopsis; species Sminthopsis crassicaudata. The sequence goes on from NC_133619.1 coordinate 558,412,042, forward strand.
ATATAAACAAATGTATATATCATAAATGCAAAATTAATAAATACAAAAATATACAAAGTAGGTAGCACACTGGATAAATAGAACACATAGGCAAGAGAGTTGAGAGTCTTGAATGCCAGGGTAAGAACACTTTAGGCTTTTTCTAGTTATCTATTGAAAACCATTGAAGTTTCATGTAGAGGAGGAAAATATGTTCAGAGCTATAGTTTAGACAGATTATTCTGGCTGGAAGATGGATTGATTCGGGGAGAGACTAGGGGCAGAGAAATCAATTATCAGACTGTAATCTGTGATTGTGAAGTCATTCAGTCTGGAGTCAGGAAAATGCTAAGTTTTCCTAAGTTCATTTCTGGCCTCAGATATTTACTACATATATGACCATGGGCAAGTTATTTTACACTGCCTTAGTTTCCCCATCTATAAAATGATCTGGAGAAAGGAAATCACAAACTATGTCATTATCTCTACTATGCCAAATGGACTCACAAAGAATTAGACATGACTGAACAATAGCAATAATTACTTCTATCTCCCAGGATTGTTATGAGAATCAAATACACATAATTTTGTAATTAGCCTAGTGCCTGGCACATTTTTATATGCTTAATAAATTCTCTTTGCCTTCCCTTTACTTCCTTTGTGAAATCCTAAATACTGACATATCCCAAATGGAAGCAGACTAGCTTCTAGCAAAAGAGGACTAGGAAGAGGACTTGTGTTCATATTGATGTTGAGAACTTCCATATAAGGAAACTCCCTTTACCAAAGCAAATCATATTCTTTTATATGACTCATAGTCTTAGACATTTTATTGGAGGACTGGGAATTTAAATAACTTGCCCATTGTCATGTGGTCAGTATGTATCAGATGTGAGTCTTGAATTCAGATTTTGTGACTTTAAAGCCAGTTCTTTGTCTCCTATGCTCTCATAGGAGTGATATAGGAATCATAGTGGAATAGTTAGAATTGCATGTTAACGTTTTCAAAATGCAAAAATATTTTATAAAAACATTCCAGTTTATCCTCACAACAGCTCCTAGAGGTAGGTATTATTATCCTCATTTTACAGTTAAGAAAACTGAGGCAAACAAGGTTAAGTGACTATTCCAAGGTTGCACAGCTAGTATGTGTCGAGGTCGAATTTGAACTCGTCTTTTTTTTTTAGTCCAGGTCTAGGATTTTATATATTGTGTCAATAGCTGCTTTTTATAGGGAGGGGAAGGAGAAGGAGGAGAAAGGAAATGGAATAAACATTCATATAATACCTACTATGTTCAAAGCACCATGAAAAAAAGTTTTTACAGATATTTCATTTGATCTTTATAGCAGTCCTGGGATATAGGTGCCATTATTATCTTCATTTTATAGTTGAGGAAGCTGAGATTAAGTGACTTGTACAGGATCACACAGCTAGTAAATATCTGTAACCATATTTGAACTTATCTTTCTGATTCTATACCCACTGCTCTATCCACTGGGCAACTAGCTTTGTGCCAACAGTTTCTGGTATAAGAAAAGTCTGAGGCAAGAGGGTTGACAGTTTTGAATGCCACGATAAGAACAATTTAGGCTTTTTCTATTTATCTGTTGAAAACCATTGAAATTTTGTGAAGGATGAAACTATGTTGAGTGCTATGGTTTGAGACAGATTATTCTGGCAGCAGTACGGAGGATGGATTGTTTGGGGGAGAAACTAGGGGCAGAAAAATCAATTAGCAGACTATAATCATTGCCTAATTGTGAAGTGATTCATCTTTGGACTAAACTAATATCAATTGAGATGCATAAGAAGGAACAGATGTGAGAAACATTATAGGAAAGAAATGAGAGGATTTAGTGCTTGTCTATAAATGGGGATCAAGGGAAAGCTCTGTCAAGGGCCTAGTCCATTACAATGAATGGAAGACACACCTGGGGATATGAAGACTCTCCTTCCAGAGCTAAGAAGCATTCTACTTCCCACAAATATAGTGCTAACATGTCAAACTGAAGGTTGGCAAACTAAGATAGATAGGTCAAATCTCAAAGCCCTTATATTTCAAAATAAGCCATGAAACTATAAATATGCCAACTTAGCTTCCCAGTCTACTATAATAACTGCTATTCTGTATGTCTAAAATACCTTTCTTTCTTTCCTTGCAATTTAATTTCCTACTTTTTCTTTAAAATTCAAATCTAATCATAACAGCAGCTAGATGTTACATAGGCTTTACATAGTCTTTATAAATATTATTGGCTGGTAAGTGGTTCAGTGGATAAACTGCCAGACCTGGAGTCAGGAAGACCTGAGTTCAAATCTATATTTGCTAGCTGTGTGACCCTGTATAACTCGCTTACCCTTGTTTGTCTCAGTTTCCTCATCTGTCAAAAGATCTGGGGAAGGAAATGAAAAGCCTCATCATGAAAAATCATTAGTATCTATCAAGAAAAGCCCAAATGGATTACAAAGACAACTGGAAAAAAAAATCTCACCTCTTTTAGGACTTCTCTCCTTATCTTCCCAGGCAATAATGGCTTCTTATCACTTTTTGTTTACAACTTTATCACACAATTATGAGGAATTCTTTTGTAGTACAGCATAATTAATATGTGTACTTATCATAATCCCCTCCTAGAAATGGAAACTTCCTGAAGGCAGAATTGGCATAGGATCAATACTTTCAGAAACCTTTAATGAGGCAGCTAGAGGGTCAATGGATAAACAATTAACTTGGAGTCAGTAAGCTCTGAATTCAAATTCTGTCTCAGACACTTATTAGTTGTGTGATTTGGGGCCAGTTACTTCTGTCTCCCTCAGTTTCCTCATTAGTACAATGGGGATAATAATAACATTTTTTCTTATAGGGCTGTTGTGTGAATAAAATGAGATAATATTTGTAAATAACTTTGCAAACCTTAAAGCACTATATAAAATTCTAGCTGTTGCTATTTTATTTATCATCATTGTTACTATTACTCTGCACAAAATAGGTATTTAATAAATGTTTGATGCCTTGAGTTTGTTGTTGAATTCTTCAACATTCATCAAATATTAAGATCTTACTACATATGAAATATATAAAAATGACTTTTTTGTAGTATATAAAAATGACTAACTAGTAAAAGATATGACATCTAGACAGCTAGCCAGAATAAAAAAGACAGAGGAGAGATATGGAAAGAGTGTGGGCTAGATAATTTTTGAAGTTGCTTTAGTTTGAATCCTATAATTCTCTTCCTTCAAAGTGACAGGAGAGTTGAGAGAAAGATGAGATCATTTTTGCCTTTGGAGAGTGGGACAGAGCCGGGAAGAACAGAATCATGAAGGAAGTAGCACTCGAGTTGGGTCTTAAAGGATAGGATTTCCCAAGGTTTGTGGAAAGGCAATCTGGATACAGAAAGCAATACTAATAAAGAGCTCGAGGGAAGAAGTACTGGCATATTTGTGGATCAGAATATAGTTCAGTTTAGATGGAGTATCAAATACATGAGGAGAATTAAAAGAGCACTGGGGCCAGATTATGGAAGATCTTTGAGTAGCAATTTAAGGAATATGCTCTTCAATGGATAAGCAATCAGGAGCTACTGATATTTTTTGACCAAAGAAGCAATATGAAAGGGAAATTTAATTAGGATGCCATATAGGAAGAATAAGAAGGGAAAGAAACCCCAGTTAAGAATCCATGTAACATATGAGTACCCTGTCCATATCATTAAGTACAATAGGCAACACCTAATGCTGGAAATCCTTCCACCAAAGCATACTACAATCCATTCATGACTAGGGGGTTAAATCCCTCACAGTTGCACATATAGATTAAATGGCATGCCTAGGGTTATACAACTAATCATTAGTTAATCAACAAATACAATGAATGAAATAATCCCTACTTTGAAGGAGCTTGCATTTGAATGGGGGAGACAATAAGTATATATAAAACAGATATTTCATAGAATAAAATTAATAAAAATACATACAAAGTATTTAAATACAAGATAGTTTTTGGAAGGAGGGCATTAGCCTTTGGGGAGGGATATGTGGGATCAAGAAAAGCTTCATGCAGAAGATGATGGTGGCTCTGTATTAAAAAAAAGAGAGAGGAGAATCCTATGAAATGAGACACAGGAGATGAGAGATGGAGAAACCTGTAAGGATCTGAGAGAAAATCAGTTTGAATGAGAGTGTGGGAGAGGCAATGATGTCTATCTGGTGAGTCTGGAAAGATAGGCAGAGGTCAAACTGTGTAGGGTTTTAAAAACTAACCAAGGAATTTTATGTTTTATTCTAGAGGCAATTGGAGTTGATTGACTAGGAGAATCACATGGAAAATTACTTTAGCAGCTGCATGTAGAATAGACTGAGTGGGAAGACTTGAGGCAGGAAGACAATTAGTAAGTTGTTACAATAATTTGAGCAAGAAGTGATGAAGGCTTGAGCTAAAATGAAATCTATGTGAGTGGAGAAAATAGAATGATGTGAGAGATTATGTGAAGGAAGAAAAGCCAATATTTGGCAATTTTTTGTATGAATGGAATGAAGGATAATAAGTCAAGAAAAATACTGAGGTTATTATGAACCTGGGTGACTGGAAGAATGGCCATACTTTGGATGGAAAAAGGGAAGTTTGGAAGAGAGTAGAGTTAGGGGAGGGAGGAGAGAAGATAATAAATTCAGTTTTGACCATTTTGAGTTTCAGGTGTTTCTGGGACATCCAATTTGAAATGCATAATAGGCAATTGGGGATATGGTTCTAAAGCTCAGGGGAGAGACTGAGATTGTATAAATAGACCTCTTTGTGTGTCATCTGTAGAGAGTTAATAGTTCAAGCTATGGGAACTGATGAAGAGAAAGAGAAAGAAATGAGAAGAGAGTCTGAAACAGAACCTTAGAGTTCTGATAAGAGAACACATGATATCGATGATGAGCCAGCAAAAGAAACTGAAAAGAAATAATCAGAAAGATTGAATGTGAATAAAAAGAATAGTGTCAGATGATCCTGAGAAAGAGAAAGCAAAAAGAAGGACTGCAGAGAGGTAAGGATGAAGATTGAGAAAACACTATTAATTTAAGCAATTAAGAAGTCATTGGTTTAAATAAAGTAGTTTCAGTTGAGCATCAATGAGGTCAGGTCAGAGTTCAGAAGCCAGACTGTGAAGGATTAAACTGAGTTACAGGAAAATAATGGAACAATAAGAAACTTTTTCTAGGAGTTTGGTTGAGAGAGGGAGGCAAGATATAAGATTACAACTTGGGGATAGTAAGGTCTAGTGAAAGTTTTTATAAAGTTTGGGGAGAATTGTGCATTTTTGAAGGTGGTTGGCAAGAAATCAGTTGATAGGGATAGACTGAGGATCTAAGAGGTGACTCAGGGACCCACTCCACTGAAGAAGAAGGGAAAGAGTGGGAACATATTTCAAGGGAGTAATATTAGCAAGGAGAAGGGTCATCTTTTTTTCAGTCACTGGGGAAAAGAGGGGGAAAAAAGACATGGTGCCAAAGAATTTTGAGATTAAGAGAATAGGATAAGAAGGAACTCATGGCTAATGGTCTTTTAATTAAGTAAAGTAAAAGCAAAAATAAAGTGGAGGTAGTGGGGTTAGGAGAAAAATCTAGGGATGGGAAGAGAAGGTTTGGAGAAGCCATTAAGTACCAGAGGTGGAATTTAACATCAGGTTTTTCTTTCTTCCAGTTCGGTACTCTACCCATTATCCCATACAGCTTTTTTAACTAATCATTTTTGCAAAATCATTTCTTGAAGCCTTATGGCATCTTCATGGACAGCAGTGAAAATAAAAATGAATCTTTCTATCTGGGATGGTGTCAGTATCACCTTTCCTAAAATCAGAATCTTGGAATAAATGACCTTTAAAGGTCTTCTGCCTTTTCTGACCAAACTTCCTCTAGTTTAAAGAAATACCCCACATTTCATACACAATTGGATTTTTTTATTTGGATTCTAGTTATCCTCAAGGCATTTCCAGTTCTAATCAAGTCTCTTCAGAGCTCACAGGCTCCAGCAGATGTAGATGCTGTTGTCACTCACAAAGTAGCCTGATTATAATCACATAGAAGTGGAGGGTCTCATCCTAACCACAGATCAGCCTGGTTTCCATTATTGTGGTCTTGAGTCTCCTTTGGGAGCTGGTCTCTGACTTCCAAGCTCTGCCTGTTTTCATTCTATTTTCTATTCCTCTCCTCATCAAAACCAGACATTGATGAGTTTATTAAATATACTTAGGTTTTTAAGTCTTCATCCTTTGTGTAGAGAAAGCAAGTCATTCCTGCTTCCTTCCTTTGGCACTCATCTCATAGCAATTTGCTTGGATCATGGGGCTCATCTCCCTATTATTTGTTCTGTACCTCGCCAAGGAATTTTGTTTACAACTTCCTTCTCTGGTAATATTCTTCTCTTCAATCACTTCACCTCCTCCTCCCTCACATTGGTGCTTCTGACAACTGGTTTCCCCTCTGTTCCTGAAAGTCATTTTGTGTCATTATTCCTCCAATCTAATTTTCTAAATCAATTATGATCCCATTATCTCAACTAACTTGCTACATTAGATACCACATAAAATGTTGAGGATGAAAAGATTAAAATCTTAATATTTAATTGCCTTTTATCATTTAGTATTTATTTTGAAATGAAACTGAAGTGATGGCATTTTCTTTATTGTGCATTCAATTTAATGATCTGAAATTAGTTGGAAAACTAAACAAAAAGAATAATCTTAGCTGCAATTCCAGTGCATAAAGGATGATGTTGATGAAGCGTAGATTACAGGTCTCTATGAAGGCGTTTAAAACAAGATGATGGAAGTATGTCTTTCTAAAAAAAAAAAAAATCACCATCCCACCATTTCCCCTCCTCATGTAATGAACATCCACTGCAGCTGGTCTGTAATCAACTCATTCATATTCAGTAGGGATAAGACTTGGGAGATCAGAATCTCTGAGATATCAGTTTTATCAAGGTACTTACTCTTCAACCATTAAAATTCAATGATTTAAATTTTCAGTTTTTTTTCTCCCCTCCTTGCAGACACTCTGCCTTCCAGTAAGTATCCTCTATCTTCAATTTCCAGTTCTTGGCTTATGATTCACACTACTTTTATTCCTTTTATTGCCCTCTACCAATTGAAATCCTCAGTCCAGGTAATGCTTTCCATGATACTTTTTTTTCCCCTGTCAGCTAAAAATGTTCTCTTCTCAAACCTTCCAAAATCAATTTAATTATAACTTCATGTATTTAGAGATAGCAGGAACCTCAGAGGTCATAGAGGTAAAGGATCATAGATTTGGTGTTGGAAAACACTTTAGAGGCCATCTAATGTACTCCTTTAATTTTAGAGGACATTTAGGCCCATGTAATTGACACCCAAGATCATATGTTTGAAGATGGATTTGAACCCAGAGCCACTGTACAACAATTCTTCCTTTGTAGCATACCCAACCTTCCATCATGCTATTCTGTGAAAAATAAATGTTCTGAAGCCTGGCCCTGGCCCTTTTACATCCTTGTATCCTCTGTGCCTAATGTAGCACCTTGCACAAAGTGGATGCTTAGTAGTTTTTGTTGTTGGTATTACAAAATCAACAATATCATTCACTATAGCCTTTCCCCTCTACTTTAGTGCTACTTATCTAGTTAAAGAGAAGACTGTTTGATTGTACTGTCTCTTTTCAACAAACTATTGAATTCTCTCCTAACTCTTTGGTTCTGCATTTAATGTCAGTGCTTTCAGTGGGGTGGGAACAAAGTAGAGAGGATCAGGAGATGGTGTATATATGGAGGGAATTAGAATGGGAAAGTTAGTTCACTCAGCATGGCAAGTTCAATGTAGACCAAATGGTTTCTTGGGTTTTACAAAGGAAACAATGACTTGCTGAGATTAGTCTTTAGCTAATAGACCACTGTTTGAGATTATAAAAGGAGACAGGGAATATTTCCAGGCATGGGAGATGTTCTCTGCAAAGGTACAAAGAGATGAAACTTGGTTTATGTTGAAAGAAAATAGGCCAGTTGGGATGAAACATAGAAAGCATGGAAAAAATAATGTGTGATATTCCTGGAAAGGTAGGTAGGAGATAGATTATGAAAGGCTTTAAATGCCAAACAGGGCTTTGTATTTCATCCAAGTCAATAGGGAGCCAACAAAGATTTTTGAGTAGGTGTGTGAAGTGTGTAAACCTGTGCTTTAGAGATTCCAATTTGGCAGTTGTAAGGAGAATGGATTGAAGAGTGAGGAGGATGGAGGCCGTGAATTAAATTTGGATTATAGGGCTGGAAGGGACTTTATACTTTATCTAGCCCATTTCCATCATTTTATAGATGAAGAAATTGAACCTCAGAGATGCTGAGTTTTTCCAAGGCTACATAGTAGTAAGTGGTAGTTGGGAACATCAGTCAAGTTTCATTTCAATATGAGCATTCCACATTGAATGTTCCTTAGCACTGTGCTGCCTCAACTAGGAGGCAGGTGTGAGTGGTGTTGTAGATGAAGCATTTCAGGACTTGGCAACTGATTAGATCTAAGAGTGATGAAGAAGACTGAAGAGTCAAGGATGGCTTCCAGGTTACAAGTCTGGGTAACTGGAATGGTAGTGATGCCTTTGATAGAAACAGGAACATTAGGAAGAAGGATGGACTTTAGAGTAAATAAATTAAGTTGTTTTTACTTGTTGATTTTGAAATGATTGTAAGATATCCTGTTGGAAATGTCCATTAGGAAGCTAGTGCCAAGGAATTAGAGCTTAGGAGAATGATTCAGACTAGATGCATACGTCTGGGAACTCTATGGTATATTGGCAGAGAGATAATAATTAAAGCTATGAGAAATGGTGAAATGCCCTAACCTCTAGATTCTATAAAGAGAAAAGAACAGGGTTTAGTGCAGAACTTTGATTAAGAATGTGCTGGAGCTAGCTCAAATCAAGCTCTTGAAAGCTAAATGCTGTATTTTCAGTGCATTTTATATATCAGAAATTGAATGGCTATGAATCATTGCTTGATTTATTTTTATTCATTCTCTAAACATAAGAAAGGGATGGAAAATTATAATAATAAATAATAAAGCTCACAAGCATGTCCTTGATACACACACACACACACACACACACACACACACACACACACACTTGCCCAGAGAGCCAGCATACTGAATCATGCACAGTAAGAGAATGAGGCAAAAATAAAAATTCACTTAATGAGCCTGAGATGGTAGGGCCAAAAAAGAGGAAGGAGATTCAGAAGGGAACAATGTCATCAAAACAAAATATAACAACCTAATAAGTAAGATTCTTCAGAAGGAGGGGATAATGACAGATGTTGGAGAAATCAAGAAGAATGAGGATTAAGAAAAGGACATTTAATTTAATAATTAAGAGATTGTTACTGAGTCTCAGAGACTGAACTTGCATTTGAGGATGAGGTTGGAAGCCACATTGCAAGGGGTGGATAGTATTTAAATGAAGATAGAATGGAAGCAACTATCATAGATCATTTTTTTTCTCAGAGTTTGTGAACAGAAGGGAAGGTGGATGGTTTGATAGGACTAAGTGAACAGTTTTTTGTTGTTGTTGTTGGTTTGGGGGAGTTTATTATAAGAAAAACTTGAGTATGTTAGCTGGCAGCAAGGAAGAAACCAGTGTATGGAAATACCGAAGGATTAAAGAGATACAACATGATTGAGGTTGTGAGTGGTTGTGAGAAATAGTAGAGAAAAAGATTAAAGTCAAAAGTATTAGGATTGACTTTAGTAAACACAAGAACTATGTGAACACAATTACAAAACACTTCTCACACAAATAAAGTCACATCTAAACAACTGGAAAAATATCAATTGCTCAAGGGTAGACTGAGCTAAAAAAATAAAAATGACAATTCTGCCTAAATTTGTCTACTTTTCAGTGCTATACCAATCTAACTCCCAAAACAATGTTTTATAGAACTAGAAAAATAATAATAAAATTCATCTGGAAGAACAAAAGATCAAGAATATCAAGGGAATTGATGAAAACAAAAAAAATACAAAGGATGGTGGCTTAACGGTACCAAACTATATTATAAAGCGACAGCCATCAAAGCCATTTGGTACTAGCTAATAAATAAAGTGGTGACTCAGTGGAATAGATTCATATGACATAATAATTAAGACCTATTGCAATCTAGTATTTGACAACCCCTAAATTCCAGCTTCTGGAATAAGAACTCACTATTTGACAAAAAATGTTGGGAAAACTGGAAAATAATATGTCAGAAACTTGTTATAGACCTGCATCTCACACCCCGTATCAAAATAAGGTCAAAATGAGTCCATGATTTGGGTATAAAGAATGATGCCATAAAAAATTAGGAGACCAAGAGATGGTTTACCTATCAGATCTTTGAAGAAGGGAGGAATTTATGACCAAAGAAAAATTAGAGAACATTATGAAAGGTAAAATGGACAACTTCGATGACATTAAATTTAAAAAGTTTTGCATAAATAAAAGCAACAGAAATAAAATTAAAGCTGAGGAAAAATCTTTGTACCTAATATTTCTGATAAGGGTCTCATTTCTAATATATATAAAGAACTGTATCAAATTTATAAGAACACAATTCATTCCCCAAATGATAAATGGTCAAAGGATATGAACAGACACTTTTCAGATGATGAAATTAAAGCCATTTATAGTTATATGAAAAAAATGTTCTAAATCACTTTTAACAAGGGAAATGCAAATTAAAACAACTCTGAGATACCACCTCATACCTCTTAGATTGGCTAAGGTGACAATAAAAGATAATGTTTATCTTGGAAGGGATGTGGGAAAACTGGGACACTAATGCATTATTGGTGGAGTTGTAAAATGACCCAACCATTCTGGAGAGCAATTTGGAATTATCCCCAAAGAGCCATAAAACTGAGAATATCCATAGACCTAGCAGTGCAATTACTAGTCTGTATCCCAAGGAAATCATAAAGGAGGGAAAAGAAACCCACATGTGCACATTTGTACCAGTTCATTTTGTGGTAGTAATGAATTGGACAATGTGTAGATGTCCATCAATTGGAGAATGAGTGAATAAGCTGTGGTACATGAAGGTAATGGAATATTATTATTCTGTAAAACTGATGAACAATAAAACATTCCTTAGAATGATGAACAAGATAATTTTAGAAAGGCCTGGAAAAATTTATATGAACTGATGTTGAACAAAACAAGCAGAACTAGGAATATATTGTACACAATAACTGCAAGAATGTACGATGATCAACTGTGCAAGACTTGGTTCTTTTCAGTGGTTTCAGTTCAATAGACTTTGGACAGAGAATGTCCCCTTCCAGAAAAAGAACTAAAAAGACTGAATATAAGTCAACACATTATTTTCTCTTTGTTTTTCTGTTTTTTTTTCTCTCTCCCTTGTTTTTTTTTTCCTCTGATTTTTCTCTCCCAATGTGATTCATAAAACAATTTATTTATTTTAATAAATTTATTAGAAAAAAAAAGATTGACTTCACTAAGGAGAACGTATAGTTCTTCAGAGACTGGGGAAAGAATAAGAGAATGGGACATGACTTTAAGTGGTTTTTGAGGTCATGAGAAAAGGAAATTCACAATGGAGGGTTTTGATTTTATGTCAAGGGTGAGGTGAAGTCATCTGCTGAGAGTCTGAGGAAGAATGTTGTAGGAGGCTTCAGCAGAGAAGCTTTGGAGTTTCTAGTGTGAGGGCCTGGATGGAGAGTCAAATTACAGAAAAATAAAAGGGATTTCTTGGTGACATGAAGGGCTAAGATGGTCATAGATTTTTAGTGGGCCCAGTCAGTATGATTGTCCCACTTCCTCTGGCACTGTTTATTAGTCTACAATAGAAGCAGAGAACTCATTGCATTTTTTGGTAGTTCTCTCCTATATTTAAAACCAGTCTCTGAATACTGGGGAGGAGAGGATTAAAGACTTGAGGGAGGGAGATGATCTGTAGGACATGAAGCAACCTAAGCTTGTCTTCTGCCCCTTCCTCTGATAATGGAGAGGTTAAGAGGGTTTGTGGGTAGTATAACAAGTAAGAAAAGCAAATAAAGCAAATGGGATGGAGGAGTTAGCCAACATAAGCAGAAAAATGCTCATGAAACACAATAAAGAACAGACACATAAGCTTTGAAGACCTGGCTTAGGGTCAGAACTGACTTTGTGTTATACCCAGGAATTATTAAGATGGAAGAAGCCAGGGAACTATATTGCTGAGATGATAAGAGCCAGACAGAGGGTCAGATTTGGTTCTACATAGCATTTTATGTCCTGAAAAGCTGCTTCACCAGTTTCCAGCTATCCAGCAAAGCAGACATCTGTGCAAATTTATTTGTTCTTTATCTGTTACTTTATATTTTACTTACTTATTTAAAAAAAACACACCAAACAATGTTTTGCCAGCAGAAATTCTAGGCTGTGTACCATATTTTATTTAATAATTGCTTAGATAAAGAAGAGAAAAAAGAACAAAAGAGCATTATTTATTTTAGAACAGAGATGTTTAAATTTTGTGTCACGGATGCCTTTGGCAGTTTGGTGAAGTCCATTGGACACCTCTAAATAAGGCTTTGAAATGTATGAAACAAAATACATCAAATTACAAAGGAAATGAATATATGGAAATAATATTATTAAAACTTTTTTCTGCGATTCATCTATACATATTTCCACAATTATCACAAAACTTTTCTTTTAGAAAAGATACTGGACCTTAGGTAAAAACCCCTCTTTTAGAGGGAGAAAATATTTAAAACCGAATCAAATGTGGCTGGGCCATGGGGTAGAGACATGAAGGAAAAATGGAAGGAAAATTTTGGAACTCAGTTATCTATAGTTTTGAAAACCACAAGCTTATACTAACTTATCTGGGAGGGAGTAAATAGCAGGGAGTTTCCTTTGTGGGGGGTAGCATTGAGGCAGAAAAAAGTCAAAACCCTTCAAAGGGAGAAAAAAAAGTTGTTTCTAAAAGGAAAGCTACATCCATAAGTGATAGTTTCCCACCATCTGCACTCTGTTAGACTGGACAATACCCCAAGGAACCTCATTATCAGGAAATTCATCATCCTGTGAAACTGTATTAGCCTTGAGACTGACACCTCTCTAGTATCTGCAGGAGCCTCTGCTTCTTGGATTGGAAGTATGGGGGACAGGGCAAAGAACTCCCACAACCTCCACTTAAAAAATTCTCCCAGTCTAAAACAAGTCTTCATTTTCCACTAGCTGCATTTCTTGGACTAGACTTTACCAAGCTCCTGTGCTGTTACCTTCTCAGCCCTTTTCCTTCCCTTTTGACTTCCTTTTTAATGTTGTCTTCCCCAATTATATTCTGAGCTGTTTGAGGTCAGGGCCTGACTTTTCCCTTTTTGGCATCCCCAGTACTTAGCACAGTGCCTGACACTCTATAATAAGCAATAAATAAATGTTTATTGACTGATTGCCTAATAAGAAGTATCAGTACTGGGGAATACAGAAAGTATAAAACAGAAGCAACGTATAAGCTATTTAACCGTAACATGGTGCAACCAAGGCTAAAAGCCAAAGAATTCAAAGTATAGTCAGGAAATGAAATCTGAAAGTTGGGTCAAACTGACAAGGGAAAGATCTCTCTGGGGAAGAAAGGAAGTCACAAAGAAGCACTGCCAAATCTGTTCCAAAGTTCTTCCTAGGAGAATAGCAGTAAAAATCAGAAAGCAGCTCAGACCATCTGCAGACACTACACTTCCACAGACACAGGAATGGAATTGTGATGTGCAAAGATGTTTTCCATGCTGAGAAATTAGAGAAAGTATCTTCAACCTCCTTTACCCCGGAGAGGAGTTGTTTCATCTGAGGAAGCACACTTTGGAGAAGCTGACTTCCTAAAAGGATATGGATGATTAGATTCCATCTTATGCAAGCCCTTTCTCCCAGCTGGAGCTCAATGGATATACAGAGTGTGGCTTCCACTTTGTTGGCTTAGCAAAGTGTGGCAAAGAATTCTGATACCTGGAATTGTACCAGCAGGAAAAAACAAAACTTCTAGAATCTGTTATTTCCGAAGGAAACATGCATTTGTGGGGTAAAGTTAAAAGCTTTGCTCATAGACCTGAGTCTTGGTCTTGCCAGCTGCATGACCTTTGGCAAATGATTTTGGTTTCTAGGCCCTAGTTTCTTTATCTACAAAATGATGGGACTTTGACCAATTGATATTTAAAGTCTCTTAAAACTCCAACATTCCATTTTCTGTATTCTAAATTCTTTTCTACTATTAATAGCCTTTATTCTAAGGGCCCTTCCCATTATTACATTTAACATTAAAAGTTCTTCAACTATGAGATTCTATGATTGAAATCCTTAAATTTGACAACTTGAAGGAGTAGAATGGAAAAAAATTACACTATGTATTAAGCAGGCTGTAAGTTAGTCAATTTTTTTTTTTAGTAATTTCTACAGCATGGGGGGGGGAAGGAAGTGAACCAAAAAAATAAAAAAAATTATTGATTATTTTGTGTATATTTTAAAGGAATTGCAAGTTGTGCATAATTGATTTGCAGTTTAATGTAAATCATCTTTTTATTACGCAATGTTATGCAAACACTTTTATTCCACAAATTAAAAATAAAATTAAAAAAGCTAGATAGCTGCTTCAAAGGTAGTAAGGATTTACATATTGCTAACCATTCTGTTATGTATCAAGCTCAATATACTAAGAAGAAGATAAAATAATACATGGGAAAGGTATCTGAAAAAGATGATTGATCACCTGTCAGGTTTTAGAGATAGTTGTGAGGATCGTCAGATGGCAAAGTGAATAGAGCACAAGACTTGGATTCCAGAAGACCTAACTTTGATTCCTACCTCCTAAATACTCTTATATAGGTGGTCTTGAACTAAATATTTAATGTGTCTTGGCCTCAGTTTCTAGATGTGTAAAATAGGAGTCATAATAGCACTTACCTCCCAGAGTTGTTATGAGGATCAAATAACATGATATATTAAAGTGCTTTATAAACTTTGAGTCACTAAATAAATGCTAACTATTATTATTTCAACTCACACATTTTATAATTCTGGAATATTATGATTTTATAATTCTTAACTGTCATGCATTTGGAAGCTACCTTTTCCTTCATTGTCTAAAGGTAATAACTATGATGCTGATGCTAAGGAAGTACAGTAGGGATGGTATGAATTAAAGTCAGGAGAATAAGGTTCTAGTTCAAGATATTTATGTGATCCTGGGCAAATTGCTATCCCTCTGCTCAGTTTCATCACTTGTCAAATGGGAAGGGGTAGAGTTGGTCAAAATGATTCCTGAGTCCCTTCTAGTGGTAACATGTTATGATTATATTGGTCCAATGGTATCTTGGACTTCTGGCATCCCTCATTTCCTGGCAGTTTTCTTGACCTTTGTCTTGACACTAGACTTTGATGACTTGGAAGGAAAGAGTGAAGCTGAAGGCTTTTTGCAGTTCTGACCCACTCATATCATATTAATACTTAAGTTGAGACATCGCCTTTGTGATATCATTAATCTCCATTGAGAATGAAAGATGAATAAAAGAATAACAACCACATGGAGAGAGGTTGAAAAGAAGCCATACATGAAAGCTTATATTACCACTTTGATAAACACAGGGAACATAAGATTGTTGTATGGAGAACACCTGTCAACAGGAAAAATGTTTCACAGACTCATAGAATATTAATACTGGAAAGAACCTTAAAGATCATTAAACTGAGTTGTCAGCCAATTTTTGGTTCAGAGAGCCCTTCTTAGAATGTTTTAGAATACTTTAAAATGCATGGGGTTACAAAGGAAATGTATTATACTGAAAATAGCTATCAAAATATTAAAAGTCATGGACTCCAGATTAAGAACTCCTGATCAAATTCAGATACTTACTAGCTATATGACCGCTGGAAAGTCATTTACCCCTGTTTACCTCAGTTTCCTCATCTATAAAATGAATTGGAGAAAGAGATGGCAAACTACTTCAGTATCTTTTCCAAGAAAATCCCAAATGAGGTCATTAAGAGTCAAACAACTGAAAAACAATAAAACAACACAAAAAATTAAAAGGACTGGATTAAATAATTGTTCAAACTCTGTTGGATTTTTGCAAAAATGGTTGATGCTTTCTTTGTGTGACAGAGTAGCCAGTGATATTCCTGAAGACTAAATAGTCGTTGGAATTTGGAACCTTGGGTAAAGGTTTCTATAACATAGATTTTAGTTTAATATAAGGAAAAAAGTTCCTTATGATTAGAACTATCCAACAGAATGCTGAACTGTTCCAAGTGGAAATGGATTTCCCATTACCATAGATTTTTAAACAGAGTTTTTATGGTCTCTTCTTTGGGATTTTATAACAGTCAATAGCTGAGGTTTTTCCAACTCTGTGATCCTTGATGAAGGAGTCTTTATGACTGAAATTTTCTAAAAATATTGCTTGACTTCAAATTCAGAAGTTTATTGTTTTGGTGGTCTTGTAAGCTAAGGTGTGTAACTGAAGTGTCTGAAGAAGAAATTGGTTGATTGCCTGTCAAGGATGCTCTATATAAAATTCAGTTTCAACTAGACAATCTCCAAAGTCTCTTTCAGTTCTTAGATTCTATGATTTTCTTAATGACTAACATTACTGGTGTTATCTTGAAAAATATAGGGTTCGGGGCGGAGCCAAGATGGCGGAGAAGAAACACACGACTCAGTGAACGTCCTCACTCCCTCACAACCAATTAGACAAATTAAGTCTCAAAATTAGCTCAGGACTGATAGATACCACAAGGACTGGAAGCACGACTTACCAGCTGAAGAGAATCTGGAGTTTCAACAGGAAAGGTCAGTTCTCAGGGGAGGAATAAGAAAGACCAGCACAGACGGTGGGGTAGGGGCACACTGCGCCCATTGCGCTGGGAAGGGCTCTGGGATCAGAGAAGCCACTGAGGTAAAGGAATCTGGCACAGGCTGTTAGCTCTTCTCTGCTAATTATTTAGCAGTTCAGAAGAGAAAGCCAAAATATTTTAAAACTCAGATTAGATTTTCCCCGGACCCTGGGGGTGACTCAGTAGACTCGGCACCAGGGGGTGTGGCCTCAGCTACCACCTGAGAATAGTTAAGAGATTGACAAGTGGGTGGATACGGCCCAAGGCAACACACACTGCCTAGCTTAGCTGGAGGGAGTGGAACTCAGCTCCAGGAAGTCCCAGAGAAGCGGAACCTTTGAACTAGGGACCGCGGTTTCTGGCAGACACTTCCAGTTTGAGCGCAGGGGCTTCTCACGTCACCTGCTGCAGACATCCACTCCCTACCCGGACACATAGGCTGGGCTTCGTGCTGTCTTCACTATTCTACGCCCTCGAAGCACAGCAGTGCTAATCACCTCTGAGGCACTTCCAGGGAGGGGGTGGGGAACTCTCTCCCAGAGCTCTCTCTTAGCTCAGGCTCAGGAGCCGCTGCATCCATCCGGTCTGGGAGGAAGCTGGTAAAGAAGTAAATAATTTCCTACCCCAGAGACAGACCCCAAAAGATTTTTTTAAGTATGAGCAAAAAAGCTAGAAAAACTATAGATTCCTTCTACACAGAGAAAGAGCGGGTGTCCAACCCCGAGGAAGTTGACAACAGAGAGTCAGCAGACAACAACCTAAAGGGGAACGATTCCTGCCCCCCATCACATAACTCTCTCCTAGAAGAAGCTCTTAAAAAATTGAGGGAGATCGAAGAAAAATGGGGAAAAGAAAGGGAAGTTATGATAGAGAATAACAACGTCCTGAAATTGGAGTTGGAAAAAATAAAGAATTCACAGGACATGCAGGGAAACAAAATTAGTGAATTAGAAAAGGTTAAAAAAACACAGGAAAGTAGGATTTTTGAATTGGAAAAGATAAAAAAGTCTCAAGAAAATAGAATTTCTGAATTGGAAAAAGAAAATAATTCTCAAAAAAAAAATTAGGGAAATGGAAAAAAACTCAATAGAGCAAAATAATTCATTTAAAAACGAAATTGGGCATTTACAAAAAGAACTAAAAACTGTGAAAGAAGAAAATAACTCCTTAAAAGTCAGGATGGAACAAATAGAAATGAATGATTCACAGAGAACCCAAGAATCAGTCAAACAAAACAAAAAAAATGAGAAGCTGGAGAACAACGTCAAATACTTACTGGGAAAATCTATAGACCTGGAAAATAGATCTAGGAGAGATAATCTGCGGATTATTGGACTTCCAGAAAACTATGACCAAAAAAAGAGCCTAGATTCTATTTTACAGGAAATTATCAAAGAGAACTGTCCAGAGATAATAGAAACAGAAGGGAAAGTAGATGTGGAAAGAATTCATCGAACTACTTCTGAAACAGACCCTAAAAAAAGAACACCACGGAATATTGTGGCTAAGCTGCAGAATTACCACACAAAGGAGAAAATCCTGCAAGCAGCTAGAAAAAAACAATTTAAATACCAAGGTGCCACAATAAGGGTCACCCAAGATCTGGCTGCCTCCACATTAAAAGATAGAAGGGCCTGGAACCTGATATTCCGAAAGGCAAAAGATCAAGGACTGCAACCAAGAATGAACTACCCAGCTAAGTTTAGCATCTTTTTCCATGGAAGAAGATGGTCATTCAATGAAACAGAGGAATTCTATATGTTTCTAAGAAAAAAACCAGACTTAAACAAAAAATTTGATCTACATCCACAAGACTGAAGAGAAACAGAAAAAGGTACACAGAACCCTTGAGAACTGTAACTCTGTTGTGGGTATATAAAAAATACTCAAGGATAATTTGATTTTACTGATATAAAAGAAAAAAAGGGGGGTGTGGTAAAGGGAAGGAGGTCGGTTCAGAAAAAGGGGAAGGAGTGATAAAAAGAGGGAAACTACATCCCAGGAAGAGACATAGAAAATACACCATATCTGAGGGAACTTAGTGAGGGGGAGAATCATTGTGTGAATCTTACTCTCATCAGAAGAGGCTCAAAGAGTAAATAATTAACATATTTGTTTTTCAGAGAATTTTCTCTCACCTCACTAAAAGGGGGGAGAGGAAAAGGGGAAAGGAAAAGGAGAATAAGTGAAGGGACTTGGAGGGAGGGGGGAGGGATCCTAAAAAAAAAAAAAAAAAAGAGGGAGGGTTGCGCGTCACAAGGGGGGTCTGTAAATTAAATATCGGGGAGGGGGATCAGGGGGGTCAAGGGAAAAAAGTATAATCTGGGGATAATACGATGGCAGGAAACACAGAATTAGTAATTTTAACTGTAAATGTAAATGGGATGAACGATCCCATCAAACGGAGACGGATAGCAGATTGGATCAAAAAGCAGAACCCTACAATATGTTGTCTACAGGAAACACACTTAAAGCAGGGAGATACATACAGAGTAAAGGTAAAAGGTTGGAACAGAGCCTATTATGCTTCAGGTAAAGCCAAAAAAGCAGGGGTAGCTATCCTTATCTCAGATCAAGCAAAAGCAGAAGTAGATCTCATTAAAAAAGATAAGGAAGGAAACTATATCCTGCTGAAAGGTAGCATAAATAATGAAGCCATATCAATACTAAACATATATGCACCAAGTGGTATAGCATCTAACTTTCTAAAGGAAAAGTTAAGAGAACTGCAAGAAGAAATAGACAGTAAAACTATAATAGTGGGAGATCTCAACCTTGCACTCTCAGATTTAGACAAATCAAACCACAAAACAAACAAGAAAGAAATTAAAAGAGTAAATAGAACATTAGAAAAACTAGGTATGATAGACCTTTGGAGAAAACTGAATGGCAATAGGAAGGAATATACTTTCTTCTCAGCAGTTCATGGATCCTATACAAAAATTGACCATATATTAGGACATAAAGATCTCAAAATTAAATGTAGGAAGGCAGAAATAATAAATGCCTTCTTCTCAGATCACAATGCAATAAAAGCTACATTCAGTAAAAAGTTAGGGGTAAATAGACCAAAAAGTAATTGGAAACTGAATAATCTCATCTTAAAGAATGACTGGGTGAAAGAGCAAATTATAGAAACAATTAACAATTTCACCCAAGATAATGATAATGATGAGACATCATATCAAAATCTTTGGGATGCAGCTAAAGCAGTAATAAGGGGAAATTTTATATCTTTAGAGGCTTATTTGAAGAAAATTGAGAAAGAGAAGATTAACGAATTGGGCTTACAACTTAAAAGGCTAGAAAAAGACCAAATTATAAACCCCCAACCAAAAATTAAACTCGAAATACAAAAATTAAAAGGAGAAATCAATAAAATAGAAAGTAAAAAAACTATTGAATTAATAAATAAAACCAAGAGTTGGTTTTATGAAAAAGCCAATAAAATAGATAAACCTTTGGTAAATTTGATCAAAAAAAAGAAAGAGGAAAATCAAATTGATAGTCTTACAAATGAAAAGGGGGATCTTTCCACCAATGAAGAGGAAATTAGAGAAATAATAAGGAGTTACTTTGCCCAACTTTATGCCAATAAATTTTATAACTTAAGTGAAATGGATGACTTTCTCCAAAAATATAGGCTCCCTAGATTAACAGAGGAGGAGATAAATTGCTTAAATAGTCCCATTTCAGAAAAAGAAATAGAACAAGCTATTAATCAACTCCCCAGGAAAAAATCCCCAGGGCCAGATGGATTCACATGTGAATTCTACCAAACATTTAAAGAACAATTAGCCCCAATGTTATATAAATTATTTGAAAAAATAGGGGATGAAGGAGTCCTACCAAACTCCTTTTATGACACAGACATGGTACTGATACCTAAACCTGGTAGATCGAAAACTGAGAAAGAAAATTATAGACCAATCTCCTTAATGAATATTGATGCTAAAATCTTAAATAAGATATTAGCAAAAAGACTTCAGAAAATCATCTCCAAGATAATACACTATGATCAAGTAGGATTTATTCCAGGAATGCAGGGCTGGTTTAATATTAGGAAAACTATTAATATAATTGACCATATTAATAATCAAATTAATAAGAACCATATGATCATCTCAATAGATGCAGAAAAAGCATTTGACAAAATCCAACATCCATTCCTACTAAAAACTCTTGAGAGTATAGGAATAAATGGATTATTCCTTAGAATAATCAGGAGTATATATTTAAGACCGTCAGTAAGCATAATATGCAATAGAAATAAACTGCAACCTTTCCCAGTAAGATCAGGAGTGAAACAAGGTTGCCCACTATCACCATTACTATTCAATATAGTACTAGAAACGCTAGCCTCGGCAATAAGAGCCGAGAAAGAGATTCAAGGAATTAGAGTAGGAAATGAGGAAATCAAACTATCACTTTTTGCAGATGACATGATGGTATACTTAGAGAACCCCAAAGACTCTGCTAAAAAGCTACTAGAAATAATTCAAAATTTCAGCAAAGTGGCAGGATACAAAATAAATCCACATAAATCCTCGGCATTTTTATATATCACTAACAAAATGCAACAGCAAGAGATACAAAGAGAAATTCCATTCCAAACAAATGTTGAGAGTATAAAATATTTGGGAATCCATCTACCAAAGAAAAGTCAGGAATTATATGAGAAAAATTACAAAACACTTGCCACAAAAATAAAATCAGATTTAAATAATTGGAAAGACATTCAGTGCTCTTGGATAGGCCGAGCGAATATAATAAAGATGACAGTACTCCCCAAACTAATCTATTTATTTAGTGCTATACCAATCAGACTCCCAAGAAACTATTTTAATGACCTAGAAAAAATAACAACAAAATTCATATGGAAGAATAAAAGGTCAAGAATTGCAAGGGAACTAATGAAAAAAAACTCAGAGGAAGGTGGTCTAAGTGTACCTGATCTAAAGCTATATTATATAGCAGCAGTCACCAAAAACCATTTGGTATTGGCTACGAAATAGACCGGTAGATCAGTGGAACAGATTAGATACAAAGGACAAAAAAGGGTA
Source organism: Sminthopsis crassicaudata (assembly GCF_048593235.1). Lineage (NCBI taxonomy): Eukaryota > Metazoa > Chordata > Mammalia > Dasyuromorphia > Dasyuridae > Sminthopsis > Sminthopsis crassicaudata. Next base: position 558,433,964 of record NC_133619.1, read on the forward strand.
CATCTATAGCAATCTAATCTTTGACAAACCCAAAGATTCCAACATTAGGGATAAAAATTCATTATTCGGAAAAAACTGTTGGGAAAACTGGAAATTAGTATGGCAGAAATTAGATATGGATCCACACTTAACACCATATACCAAGATAAGATCAAAATGGGTCCATGATTTAGGCATAAAGAGGGAGATAATAAATAGATTAGAGGAACAGAGGATAATCTACCTCTCAGACTTGTGGAGGAGGAAGGAATTTATGACCAGAGGAGAACTAGAGATCATTATTGATCACAAAATAGAAGATTTTGATTACATCAAACTAAAAAGTTTCTGTACAAATAATACTAATGCAAACAAGATTAGAAGGGAAGTAACAAATTGGGAAAATATTTTTAAAAACAAAGGTTCTGACAAAGGTCTCATTTCCAAAATATATAGAGAACTGACCCTAATTTATAAGAAACCGAACCATTCTCCAATTGATAAATGGTCAAAGAATATGAACAGACAATTCTCAGAGGAAGAAATTGAAACTATATCCACTCACATGAAAGAGTGTTCCAAATCACTACTGATCAGAGAAATGCAAATTAAGACCACTCTGAGATACCACTACACACCTGTCAGATTGGCTAAGACGACAGGAACAAATAATGACAAATGTTGGAGGGGATGTGGGGAAATTGGGACACTAATACATTGCTGGTGGAGTTGTGAAAGAATCCAGCCATTCTGGAGAGCAATCTGGAATTATGCCCAAAAAGTTATCAAACTGTGCATACCCTTTGACCCAGCAGCGCTACTACTGGGATTATATCCTAAAGAAATACTAAAGAGCGGAAAGAGACATATATGTGCCAAAATGTTTGTGGCAGCTCTTTTTGTTGTAGCTAGAAACTGGAAGATGAATGGATGTCCATCGGTTGGAGAATGGTTGGGTAAATTGTGGTATATGAAGTTTATGGAATATTATTGCTCAGTAAGAAATGACCAGCAGGAGGAATATAGAGAGGCCTGGAGAGACTTAAATCAACTGATGCTGAGTGAAATGAGCAGAACCAGAAGATCACTGTACACTTCAACAACAATACTGTATGGGGATGTATTCTGATGGAAGTGGAAATCTTCAACATAAAGAAGATCCAACTCACTTCCAGTTGATCAATGATGGACAGGGGTAGCTGCACCCAGAGAAGAAACACTGGGAGGGGAATGAAAATTGTTAGCACTAATATCTGTCTGCCCAGGTTGCATGTACCTTCGGATTCTAATGTTTATTGTGCAACAAGAAAATGATATTCGCACACATGTATTGTACCTAGACTATATTGTAACACATGTAAAATGTATGGTATTGCCTGTCGTCGGGGGGAGGGAATAGAGGGAGGGGGGGTAATTTGGAAAAATGAATACAAGGGATAATATTATAAAATATATATATATATAATAAAAAAAATTAAAAAAAAAAAAGAAAAATATAGGGTTCACTTAAGCTGATAAAATTTACTATAATCCCATTATCTTTCATGATTTTGGAGGAAAAATTCCAGAAGTTTATAGAAGTACTATAATTCAAGGTCCTATGGCATATGCAGGAGATTAAAAACAACAAAACATAAATTGAGACTATGCATGCACAGAGAAGAAAAATGTTAAGAAAAATAAGTCCAAGATAATTCAGAGAGTGAGAACTCTAGAATCTGTGGGGTGGAAAGGGAGAGAATCAGGAAAGGTCTTACGTAGAAGCAGGCATCCCAACAGACATTTGAAGAAAATTAGGAATTCAAGTTGAATTGGTAAGGAGAAAATTAATGGAGACAGCCTATGCAAAGGCATGCAAAAGAGAGATGGAGTGACTAGGGTCAAATAGCTGTGCTTTGACTATTGTGGTTGCCTTCTGGTTAGTCATCCAGCTTCGAGCCTTTTCTCACTCTTGTCCATCTTCTACAGCTATCAAACTGATCTTCCTAAAATGCAGATCTGACCCTATCATCCCTTCTTCCATCTGGTAGTTTATAATCATTCCCTATTACCATTAGAATAAAATTTAAATCCCTTATTTGGCTTTTAAAGCCTTTGATAAACTAGCCCTTTCCTACCTTTGCAATCTTCTTATACTGTATTCTTCTCCTCAGAGGCTGTAATCCATGAGTCCCTAGTTTCCTTGCTCTTTTTAACAGAAGACCTTCTTTCTCCCATTTCTGAGTACGTTCACTGACTATTCCCTAAGCATAGAATACTCTCTCCCTTACTTTTCATCTCCACCTCCACTTCCACCTCATACTTTCTTAACTTCCTTCAGATGCCAGCTAAAATCCTTTTTTTCTCCAAGAAACTTTTCCTGATTTTTCCCTTGATGCTAAAACCTTGCCTTACTTTCTATCTTTATAGCTATGAGGCACAGTGGACAGCACTGCTGGGTTTGAATCAGGAAGAATCAAGCCTAATTAAGCCTGTTTGCCTGAATCTCCTCAAATGTACCAGAAAAGATAATGATAAATGTTGGAGGTGATGTGGGAAAACCTGGACATTAATGCATTGTTGGAGGAATTATGAACTGATCCAATCATTCTGGGCATACCCTCTGACCTAGCAGTACCATTACTGGGTTTATAACCAAAGGAAACCATAAAAGAGGGAAAAGGACTCATGTAAAAATGTTTGTACCAAAGAATTAGAAAATGATTAAATGCCTATCAGTTGGGGAATGGTTGAACAAACTGTGGTATATGAAGGTAATGGAATATTATTGTTCTATAAAAAATGATGAACAAACTGATTATAGAAAGCCCTGGAAAGATTTATATGAAATGATGCTGAGTGAAACAAGCAGAACTAGGAATACATTGTACACAGTAACAGCAAGATCAACTATGAAAGGCTTGGTTCTTCTCAGCAGTTCAGTGACCTGAAGAAATCTCTATAGCCTTTGGAAAGAAACTGCCATCTGAATGCAGAAAAAGATCAGAGATTGAATGTAAATCAACACATGCTATGTTCACTTCTTTTTACTGTGTTTTTTTTTTAATCTCTCCCATGATTTTTCCATTTTGCTCTGATTTTTCTCTTGCAACATGATTAATAAAGCAATATGCATTAAAATAAATAAATGCCACAATAAAAAAAGAAAAAAAAAGATTAAAAAAGATTTCCTCATCTGTAAAATGGGCTTGAGAAGGAAATGGCAAACTACTCTAATATCTTTGTCAAGAAAACCTCAAAAGGAGTCACAAAACTGAGGGATCAAAAGACCAAAAAACAAAAGTCTTCTGTTTATCTTGTTATCAGAGATTGTTTTTGGCTTTCTTTGTATCCCAAGCCATTGTTTGTCCTTCATTCTCAAAGAGGATCATGACATCAGGAAGGTGATGTCATGACATGCAAGTAAATTGGATTTAAGAGAGGGAAGGCCATACAGGCTCACCTCATTTTCCTCCCCAGGGTCATATGGGTCCACTGGCAAGATATAGATCAAGATGAGTGGAACAGTTCTGGCTAGAAATAAGGAATTGATAAAAGTGATAATTTGCTAATTGATTAGGAAATTAAAAATAAGTTCAATAGACCAAATGCTAATAACTCAGAAGAAGCAAAAAAAACTTGAGGAGATGATAGAACCTAAGGGGGAAAAAAGGACAGGAATACCTTTCTGGAAAAAATCACAACCAGCACTGCCTTTCCACAATGTATAATTGTGGGGAAACCTTAGGATGAAGGCTTGTCTTCTTGTCACTTCATCATTTCTTCCATATCAGCTACATTGTCTTCATGCTCCTGAGTCTGAAGATTTTATTCCTCACAGGTAGGAGAAGACCAAGGAAAGGTTTCAGAATTTCCACTTAGCATAAAATATGTTTAAGCACCATATAGATGTCTACAATCTATCTCCATATCATTGTCCTTTAAGGGGATTGTTTTTCCCCTTAAAATTTCCCTTTTCTAGTCCTGTTGTGTTAGAGAAAGCTAGCAGCTGGCTTGGAATAAGCAACACTGGTAAAAGACTTCCAATTATCTATGGATTCTACATAAGGTGCAGGAGAGACAGTCCCTGCTTGAAAAGGAAGCTTGGAAAAAAGCACAATCAATACTTAAAGTTCATCCAACCAGGGTATTTGACAGAGTTGATGAAAAGCACTAGTATATAACCAAAGTCAGTCTGGGATGTTTCCCAGAGACTAATTTCTACCAAGTTGTGCTCTTCATTAGCAGAGTAGAATTTTCTCTGAGCAGAGCCTAGAAAAAGTTTTAAATGAACTCGAAAAATACTCTGAAAGTTTGTGATTGTAAACTAATGGCAAATCATTATATGTATATACACATTCACAGCATTAAACACCTGGGGAAAAGAGCTGGCAAGATACTGATTTCAGGCCTATTTTCATGCAGAACAAGTAAGAGCCTTGTGTCATAGGCTCTCAGAACATTAAAGATCTGGGTTCTTTTCAGTGAGGAGTACTCAGTTCTGAATTTCACTTCTTCAAAGCTCACATCCAATTAATTTGGGAAATTCACTAGTGCCACTACTCAATATGCAGATACAAATATGACTTGTAAATGCTTAGTTCACCAAATTAAAGATAGAAAGGTTTGCTGAAAGTTTAAAGAAAACCTAAGAGCTCTTAGAAACCAAAATAGTACTCTCTAATTAGGCACCCTTTCCTAATTATTTATTTAGATTCTCACTAGGTCTTAGCCCTGATTAGTCTGGTTCTTTTTGCTTTAACCCATAGTCAATACAGCCAGGGATGGTCCTTCACATAGTTCTCCTTCCTTCAGTTCCTTCCAGGAGACATTGCCCCTTAGATTCTTTTACAGACCTTGGTGGTTCCCAGAGAAGGATAGTCAACATGATTGAATGAAGGTCAAGTCAAGGTCAAAATATGTTGACATACTTTTTGTCTTTTCTTTGGGTAGAATCTTCTCTAGAATAGAACTAAAAATTTTCCAGAACTGTGTCTATCTTCTCAGTTATAGCTCTAATAATGGAATACCAGGCTGGGGACTTTCTTAAACTTAGGAAATTCTTTTTTTACCGTCTTTGAGAGAAGAAGGAGCATCATATGAGTAAGAGTGCTGGGTTTATGTAGAAGAGAATTATGGTTTCAAATTCTAGCTCATCCAGGCCAACATTCTCATTTAAAAGATGAGGGACTGGGGTTCAGAGAAGTTATGGCTTACTCATAAGTCACACAGAGCCAGGTTGAAACCCCAACCTCTTATTGAAATCCCCTTTCTGTAGCCTATTTCACTTAAACGTGCCCACTGGTTTAGAAAAATCTGAATTTTGGCACAATGTACCTGAGTGAGTGAAGAAGGGGCTTATTGAGAAGTTGTTGGAAGATTGAGAGAAAGATGATCATGAGAGAGAAATGTGAACTTTTAAATGACTATTGTGAGCTATTAGAACCATAGTTAGATATGGCATCCAGGTCTAAGATTTCTTTTGAACCAGTTGTGGTTCTTCCTTTATTTTAGAAGGGGACTGATGACACTGTGGGATAATATCTTGATTTGTGTATGAATTGAATTTAAGTAAAGCAGAACTGCACAAAGTCATTGTTCTCCCTCTCCCAGGGTCATCAAAATCCAGTGACAGGATAAAAGTCAGGATCATTGAATTGGCTTAGGATATAATGAATGATCTTGACGTCTTCAATGACTGACCAAGTTCTTGAGCATTCCACTGTGCTGACTTTAGTCATCTTCATGGCCATTGGAACAAATTATTTTCATCCATCCATTATACTAAAGGAGTTTGGAGTGGACATCCCTATTTGCATATGTTGCAGTTTCTTGGAATCACAGGTAAAGGTAGACACCAAAGATGGATAAGCAGAACTGAACAGGATTCAGCACATCATCATACTGGAGATGATAACCCTCCCTGAACAATCCTTCTCTCCCCATACTGCTACAGTTCTAAAGATGCCCAAAAGTATAATACCTTTGATGAGACTGGTTTTACTCTCTTAATTTGAGCTAAAGTTATATTCTTTTTTTTAATATTGGTCCTAAACTGGAGAGCTTTACTATTATGCATTTTTGTCTTCTTAATATGTCTATTATCCCTAATCTCTATTTACTGATTACACTGATCTTTTTAAAAAGCATAACAGTTATTCATTATGGTCTTTTTTGTAATCAGCTTTTGGTGTTGGGAGGTTAGGAAGTAAGCTGAAGAAAACAACACCCTATCCCCCTACCCATCATAGAGCAAAGTGACATTGATGCTGAGTCCCACAATTGCCCCTAGGTTACCAAAAACTTGAGTTATGCTGGTTAGATATAATGCTAGCTCAATATCTGTCTTGGAGATAGATAAGAGAGGGTCATTGCCCCTGTCCTTTCACTAGACAAGGCAGATATCAAAGTCTTCCTTGAAAGGAAGTGGGTCAGATTCCAGATTGTATTCATGTCACTTGTAAACTGAACCTAATTTATATTTAAACATCAACCATATGCATGTATTTTATACACATACGGAAATTCTATACAAATGTCTATTATTACTCCCTGGGATCTTCAGATCAAAGAGAATTAGACCTAGAAAGATCCTTAAAGATGATCAGTTTTAATGGTCTCAACTTACAGATAAAGAACTGAGGCCCAGGGAGGCTAAGTGACACGTTCAAGGTCATGCAGCTCGTAAGTAGCTGAGATGGGATTCAAATGCGGGACTCCAAGTTTAGCACTCTACCCATTATGTTTCTATTAATGGTGACTAAATCTTAATGGCTTTCCTGTCCATTGGCAAGGAGTGTGGAGGGTAATCCTCAACTCAAATGAAATAGTATTGATTTAAATAGGAGGGAATACAATTCCTCAATTTTTGCCTTATTTTTAAAAAAACTATTAATAAATCCCTGATTTTCAAATATATATTTTAATCACTATGTTTTTTTTTACTAAAAATTTTATCTTAAGTAAATGGTCAGGGTAATTTATAATTACTCTCTGAAGCCTCTAATATACTTTACTCCCAGGGATATCATTCATTTTTACAGCTTAAAAAGGGGTATTTACAGTCCGTGGACTAACTAATCACATAAAAAAAGTATACTTTTTCCCTACGTTTTTTACGCCTGGTGTTATGACAGGCATAGTATTAGTGAATTAGACCTGATTTTTACCGTGTTGACTACTTTTCCTTCTAGATTGACTATAATATAGATGGGAAAGAATATATAGGCAAATGGGAAAAACACTAATTACACATTGAGAGCCAGGGCATAAGCAGGTGTAAGTTACTTGTTAGAGTTGCAACTGCTGGTAACTCCTACCCGCTAGTATTGTTAGGTCTCCCCTGTGGAGTAACATAATCCATTTACTTCCTCTTTTGCATGACAGCCTTTCAAAGACTTGATAGAATCACTACATTGGATTGGACTCCAGAAGGTCACTCAGCCTTAGCCTGTATTTAATTAAGAATCCACTTCAGAACATTGAAAAGAAGTGTTTGTTCTGTCTTTGCTTGAGGACCAGCTCTGAATAAGGATCTATGACCTGCTGAGATAGTACATTCTACTCTAGGATAACATAATTGTCAGGAAAACTTTTTTCTTACATCAAATCTTTATCTTCCTTTTTCAAACTTTAGCCCTCGACTTCTATGACCAATCAGGAAAAATATAATTTTTCTTCCATATTTCAGCCCCTCAAAATACATAATATATACACACAGGTATGAATGTATATGTAGGTATGTATATGTGTATATATATGCATGTGTGTGTCTGAAGTAGCAGCCTGTAATGATTAAGACTTGATAAGAAATGAGGAAAGAAATGGCTCAAAAAATCAATCTGGAAGGGGTAAGACCCTCAGGTTTCTGGCCAGACAAAAGCAATTACTATTTACATTTATTTTCCACCATCAAAACTCAAACAATGACCAAGAGTGGCTTGAGTTAGAACCTATTGTTGGACAATCAGTGTAAGCCACAGTGATTTGTGTTTAAGGCATAGTTATGTAGCTCCACTTGAATCCCAATGGGCTTTACCAAAGCCTGTTTTTTCAGTGTAGTATTTCCAAAAAAATCATAAAGGAAACTACACAAGGAGACAATATATATAGAGAGACAATATAACATATAATTAAGTAATCTATTATACGTAAATTATATATGATCAAATATATAAATATAGCAAATTCTATTATCTAATATATAAATTCACAATGGACATATATGTGCAGCCACACACACACACACACACACACACACACACACACACACACACACACATATATATATATATATATATGTCTAAATGACTATGTATTATATCTTTCAGTACCAGATATAAAGAAATATAAACAAATATGTAACCTTTTTTATATGGTCAGTTTCAGGGACCGTACCCCTTTCTAAATTTTAAGAAGTGAATGATGTCCCCTGGGGCAAGACATACTAGAGAACTCAGAGAATGACTCCATTCAAATTATTCCATAGAGCTACCTGAGAGGAAAAAATTAGTAAAAAATTAATGTTGATTAAAATGCATTTTAAGAAGGAAGGATTTATTAGTAATTGAAAAAAGATAATGAGATAGGAATTGGGGGATTTTATGCTCTAAAATGTGAGATAAAGTAGCTGATTTAGAATAGATATGTGACACAGTGAGTAGAGAACTGGGCTGACATTGAGAAGACCTAAATTCAAATCTGGTTTCAGATTGGTTAATAGCTGTATAATACTGGACAATTTACATATCTCTATTTGTCTCAGTTGCCTCATCTATAAAATGAGCTGAGAAGAAAAAGGTAAGCCATCCAGGATCTTTGCCAAGAAAATCTTGAATGGAGTCATAAGGAGTCAAATGCTCATGCTATCATATATATATATATATATATATATATATGATAGCATCATTACTATAAAACTGAACATTTTTTCAGACATAAATTCAAGAAGAATGAAATAAGCAGAAGCAGAATTTATACCACCACACTTTAATGTAACATATATATGCTTTACATATATACATATATAACTGTAACATATCAATAATAGCAATTTTGATGGACTATGATCAGTAGAAATTCAGAATTCCAGAGAACCAATGATGAAATATACTCTCAACTTCCTGTTAGAGAGAGAGAGATTTAGTATGAAGAATGAAAAAAAAATATTATATAATCAACGAAAAAGTGTCCTTTGATCCAGCTATGCCACTGATAGATCTACAGGCAAAACAAATAAAAGATATAAAAAGTACAAAAACATTTATAGTAGCTCTTCTTGTGGTGATGAAAACAAACAAACAAAACAAAACTGGAAACTAAATGGATGCCTATCAATTGTAGAATAGCTGAATAAGTTATGATATAAGGTGTTGTAAAACAAACAAACAAACAAACAAAAAAACAAAACAAAACAAACAAAAAAAAACAACAGAAGATTTTGCTGTTGTTTCTTTCTTTCTTTTTTTTTTTTTTAAGTGCTATCAATTTAGGTCTCTTAGGCAGTATTGTAGAATGAATGATACTGAACTTGTGTATAAATCTAGCCTCAGACAATACTAGTTGTGCACTCCTAGATGAGTCATTTATTCTTTCATCCCTTTTCTCTTCCTTCCCTCTCCTGTCTTCATCTTCCTTTTATGTGTTTTTCCCTTTTTTGTCGCAATCTTCTATTTGTGCAATTGATTTTTTTTAAAACCTAACTTCAGGACTTTATATTAATCCATGTTAAGTCACTGCAAGGTGGATTGCAGAAAGTGAGATTTGAGGAATCATTTGAATGATGGATGAGAGAATTTATAAACTGAGGTAGTAAAGGGATACCTGGTTTAACACATGACTTAGAAGGCTTAGAAGATAGGATGACTAAATGAGAAGTTTGCTCAGTAAATTTGTGTGGGAAAAGAAAAAGGTATTAGGAAGGAGACGAGTCTTTTTGGTGAAAGATTATAAGACAGAAAATGAGGCCCTAATTTCTGTGTAATGGGAATCTACTGTGAGATTCTAAGGAAGGGGATTATCCCCAAAGAAGTGAATTCTGGGAAACCCTGGACTATACTTTAAAGCATGAACTCAGTGTACAGCACAGTCTTTCAGCACTCCTACATCTCCTTCAAGGGATTTCATATACTTCAGGGTGCCATAAAAGTACCATATGAAAGTAATTGCAATAACTTTTCCATCCCCAGTAAATTGAAATGTCTACTTTCATCACTCAAAGAGAGGATAAAAATACTTTCAACAGCACCCAGCAAGCTTTATTCAAGAGAAGCATTTCTTCAATAAGCCACATAGATCCAGGATGATTCATAATTACAGTAGATGCTAGAAATAGGAATCCCATTGTGGCATTACAGTGTGTTCGTACATTCAATTATTGCCTTTTGCATAAGATGCCTAATGAGTCCCAGCAGTTAATAGCTAATATAAAAAGCATAAAGCTACTTGTCACATTTTAAAAATATTCCATTTCTATTTGGTTTCTTTTTTGTCACTTTCTCCTCTGAAAGCAAAGCCCACCCCTTTGTTCCTTTTCTTTTTACCCTCTCCAAGGAACTCATTTCCTTAGAGCTGTGACTTTAGTTCTGGCTGGATTCCCTGGAGATACCTTATAACCTTGATCAACCAGACTGCTCCAGGAATAGAGACCTTTTGTTAATTTAATTTTTTGGTTACCAGAAAGAGAAAAACACTCTGATAGTTCATAGGATTTACAACCAGGACTGTCCTGGTTAAACTAAACCATTTCTCTGTGGGTGGGATGGGGTAGGATTTTCAGCACACTTTAAATTTTAATATGCATCATGAACATTTCCTTCATCCTTTTCATCAAAACAATGAATCAAAATGCTGATTTGTAGCATTTACTAATATCCAAGATGTATATGCTTATTCTGAATATTCTGCAGTTGGCTTTCTTGAGAGTCAGAGAGTTGGCTCTAGGATGCCCCTGGCCACAAGGACTTTCTAGCTAAAAATCCCATCATTTAATAAATGAGGAAAATAAAGCCAAAGGAAATGAATAAATTTGCTTGAAATCATACAAAGTACCAAGATTTTCATCTCAAGTTTTCTGACTCTACAACTACACTTACATTTCAACATTTATTTAGTGCCCATTATGGGCATCTTAACTGCTTAGTGTTGATGGAGTCCCTTTGATTAGAGATAAGGATGTGTTCTTGGAGAGATGGGCTGAATGCTTTAATAGCATTCTCAACAGACCATCATCAATCAATGCTGAAGTCATGATCTTTTGCCTTAAATTGAAGTCAATCTCTCTCTAGCTAAAATTCCAACTGAAGAAGAGCTTTTGAATATCATTAGACTCCTCTTGTGTGGCAAAGTACCTGGTGCTGAGAATAATAAATCTAACTGAGAATTAGAAGGCAAGGGGTCCACTGGTCCATTGCTCAATCAAAAACTGGCTGAAATTTTCTGAGTTATATGACAAGAGAACATATACGGAATCTTAGTGAATAAGAAATTTTAAGTAACTCTCAGCTATGTTTTTTATTTTGTTTTCTTTTTGTTGAGGACATGAGAATGTACTTGTAGTAATCTAATGGAATTTCAGGAAAAGCATAAAGGTAGATCATCCTTTCTTGTGCATTATTCAAGGAGTATCCTTTATTGCAGACTTGTAATTACAGTGGAATTGCAAACAAGGAATTGACCAGTTCCTTGAGTAAACCCTAAAGGAATGAACAATATTCTCCTTGGCAGGCATCTTGTCATAGAGCATCCAATACTGGAAGGCTGCTATATATCAAGTCAAGTATCAAATGAGAATATCTAACATAGTGTCTTATTTGTTTTCAGCCTATAAAAACCTCTTAGTGAAAGGAACTTTGAGGATTTGGGCTGGGAAGTCTTGTACAAACTTGCTAGCAATGGCTCCCACCATGACTCTGAATACCTGTGACTGAGAGTCCTCCCAGATGAGGAATTCAGATGTTGGTTCTTCCTCGAAGTGGTGATGATATATGTTATATGCTATTTGTTTGTTATGGTGGCCATTGTGTTTGTTAATTATGTATTACTTTTGTGCTATGAGTTTCCTCTTCTCTCATGTCTTATTTAAATCAAGGTTCTGAAAGGTAATAAACTTTTACCTATTATCTTCAAGACTATGCCTATTGAAATACAAATTCCACATCTAGATTAATTTTAAAGGAGATTATTGCTCAGAAGTTAAAGGATGCCTTCATTGTCCATCTCTATAAAGAAAAAGGAAACATTATCCTGTGATAATCATAGTAGAGTCCCTCTCTTAGTCATTGATGGCAAATTCTTATCAGAGTCCTCCTTAATAGACTGAAAATTCCAGAAGCAGAATCAAGGTAAACAATATTTATTGATTTGATCAAGGTTTTGATAATGTCAATTGTGAGGGCTTAAGGAAAAATTTATAACCTTATAGTGGTTCAGGATCATTGTGTTGAGCAACAACTCTGGCCATTCAATCCCATAAATATCAGAGTTATAGGACCTTATGATCAATGTATACTGGCCCAAGGAGACTATGCTTTTTAAGAATATCTACATGAAATTTGCTAATTTTCTCATTTATTTTTTGGAGGGATGTGTCTAAAAACATGTCCACGTAGCTAGTGGACAAAGGGCTAACCCTGGAGTCAATAAGACCTGAGTTAAAGTCTCACTTATAATATATATATATATATATATATATATATATATATATATATATATATATATATATATATATATATATATATATATATATACTAATTGGGTGAACAAGGGTCAAGCTACTTAAATCTTCAGGACCTCTGACAACTCTTTGAGATAATAAAATAGATGAATTGCTAATCAGCTTGTATGTGGATAAAATTGGCAGGCACAAATTAGTTTACAATATATTCTCGTGAGAGCAGAGAAAAGTTGCTATACTAACAAATTATTAGAGAAATTTTCTGAGTTCTTCAAGTGAATATATCATTGGAGAGGTAGCATATTAAATATCTGGAATTAAAGGATCTGTTTTCAAATCTTGACTCTACTTGCATGATTGAGGTATCATTCAATCTCTAAACATCACCATATGCAACAATAACTGTTTGTACTATCTCCTCTAGGGTTGCTTCCAGCTAGAAATGTATGATTCTGTCTTCAAATGATTCCCATCCTTTGGAGAACTGGGTTTAAGTCTTGATTCTGTTTTTACTAGCTGTGGGACTAACCACTTAACTTCCCTAAGGTTGTATTCTTTTGGTTGTAAAGTAGAGCACTCATATTCTACTAATACTCTACCACACAGGATAGTTCTGAGACTCACAAATGCTAGTGTGAGACATAGATTCTTCTGTGAGTAGAATGTTGATCCTAGATTCAGAAGGACATGAGCTCAAATCTAGCCTGAGACACTTATCAATTGTTTAACTCTGGGTCAGTCATTTAAAGTAGTTAATATTAACACCTAATTACTAGGGATGTTATAAGGATACAATTACTCATCTGTAAAAGGAGAATAATGAAACTATTTACCTCTCAAGGATACTATAGGGGTGTAATGAGATATTTGTAAAGTGCTTTTCAAACCTTAAAGCAATGGTAGTTTTAATGTAATGTAGAAGGTAGAGAAAATCATATTGCAGTTGTGAAGTGCTGTTATTGCTATGATTAGGCAGGCCAACATTTCCTCTCTGAGATTTTTCATGCCAACTTTTCTTGTAATTTCTTCCTTTTTTCCTCTTTGAGAAGAGGAAACAGTTAATATTAGGATTGCTGCTGATAAGAGGTCTAAGAATAAGGAGTTAATGCAATTACTTGGAAAACTCCTTTCTCAGACTGATCCCCATTAGGACAAGTTCATGTCCAAAGGCTCTCTCTCCCCAGAGGCTCCTTTCTTGAATTATAAATCTGTGCAATGACTGGGCCTTTAGTTCACCTGACTCATTAGAGAAAAGAAGCTTCATGAGGAGCATTGTTGATGTCTCTTCTCTGAAGATTTTAGTGGGCTTTGTGGATTCTTTGCATTGTATTAAATGATCATGGACGTCATAGGATAATCTATGAGACTACTTTATGAAAATAAAGTCAGGGCTTCCTTTGTCCTCCTGAGTTCTACATTTATTCATTTTCTCTGCAAAAGAACAAAGGGAAGAATATTGTCATTAGTTTGGTACTCATTCTATTCTTTTGTGGCTGTTGGGAACTGAAGAGGTAAGAGAAGAGGTGGGAAAAATATTTTGGAGCCCACTTTGGTTAGGAACTGACTTGATCCCCAAATCCTTATCCCCCACTCCAATGCCAATGGATCAAATAGCAAACATTTAATAAATACCTATTATGTGCCAATCACTGTGTTGGGCAACAGGAATGCCAAGACAAAAATGCAATAGTTGCTGACCTCAAGAAGTTTACATTCTAATAACGTATAGCAACCTAATTACTTCTTTCTGGGTCTTACCTCCTTTTTCTCCACCTCCCCTCCACCAGGGGAAGGCTTACAGCAACCTTCTATCTCAAAACAAAACTTAGAATTCTGCCCATTTGCTGTCCTCACTTATAATATTCCCACTGTACTGTTTGTGTGTTTGCATAAGAAGTCTGTCATGTCTTCTTTATATCTTTTGCCTCTAAGAACCCAAAATCTTCTTTAAATCTCAGCTCGTGTTATGTCCTACATGAGAATTTTCTCTGCCACTAATGTATCCCTCTCTCTGTGAAATTATCAACCAGCCAATCAATAAATATTTATTACATTTTTACTATGTGTAAGGCATTATGCTATTTTGTAGTTATTTATATTTTATAAAAAAGCTTCAAGAGAGTGCCTGTGATGTATTAGGTGCTTACTGAATTATTGTTGATTGATTTATGTCCTTAGTGGCCTTTGTCTCTTACTCTGGAGAGTTTAGAATCAGAAAACTTGATGGTTTTCCCACCATATGTGGTGGGCTTTCTGAGCATCAAGTTTCTTACTGGTCAAGTGGAGATAAGATCTTGCCAATTTCTATATGCTTTTGTTTCATACTATAATCTGTCTATGTTTTAATAATGGTCTACTTGAAATTCTATGGTCTTATGATGGTAAGCCTCTCCAAGTATAGTGAGGTTGTCACTCCTACATGCCTGTCTGTATCCTGATCTATAAAATAGGGATAATAGTATCTCTGCTACCAATTGCAAGACAGTATGGCACTGCACAAAGAGAGCTCTTTTTGACATCTAAGCAATCAGAGTCCCAGTGCTATCGATACTTAATTGGATGACAGAGAGTAGGCACTGCTCCAGGGATTATCAGTGTTCGAGGGACTAAGACTGCCAGCTGTAGAGGAAGCTCCAATCTGCATCATTAAGCAAATGGGCTCACATAGGAACTTTCTACACTAGTAAAATTACAGATCTGGAAAAAATAAACAAACCTACCTGGTCCACAGAACTGCTGTGAGGAAAATGATTTCTAAACTACAGGGTACTATGGAGATGTCAGCCTTTCTTTTTTATCTCCCTTCAGCAACCTCAGAGTTACACAGATATAAGGCTGAAAATGACTTCACTGGTTATTTATTTAATTTTGAGTTGAAGCAATTGTCCAGAGTCACATAGATAGGAAGTGTCTAGGCTGGATGTGAATTCAGGGCCTCTTGATTTTAGGACTGGTGGTTTATCCACTGTGCTATCTAGCTACCCCTTCACAGGTTATTTAGTTCAACTCTCTTGTCTTTACAGATAATATTAGAGAGTTTAAATGACTTTCTAATAGTTACATCAATGACCTGAGACTTGGATCTAGGTCCTTTCCCTCTAAATCAAGGTACTTTCTGCTGTCACTATTGCTTTCTCTTGTGTATCTATCTCTGATATTTGAAGTGTGCCATGTCAATACAATTACTCTTTTTATGGCTAGGAATTTCTGATAGATAAAAGATATGTGGGTAAATATTTACAAGC